>NC_091140.1:40522218-40829718 GCF_041381155.1 Argopecten irradians | reverse complement strand
ATATATAAAGCTGTTGTATTGGGAGGTTTATACCAGCTACAAAGAAGTTTTTGTTATTTGAGGATCGAATTTCAAAAATAATATGTTCGGAAATATTGGTTTCTAAACAACTTCTGCGATTATCAAGGATATTACTTTTAGTGTAAATCAAAATGACATCACCTTGATGAGGCTGCCTATCTCTTCCATAGATTGTAGATCAGTATTCAATATATTAGTGTTCAGATGAGTTTCGGTTAACTACATGATGCCTTATCACAGAATTCCGCATCAACTAGATCAATTTTGTTCCTTAGAGACCAAACGTTTAGATGTAGTATTGATAGACCACGAAGGAATATACATATATATGAGAAAAAAAAAGAACCATGTCCATGTGATGGTTTCCATATACATAAAAAGAAAACACAACTATAAAACAGTTTTTCCTCCCTAGCGCTTTCTCGGCTCATGTATATTTAAGGATTAACTTGAATAGATTTTTTATGTTATGGAGATATAACACAAAAATCTGAGTGTACTCTAAATAAACCGCGAAGCGGTTTATGATGAGAGTACACTCAGATTTTTGTGTTATATCTCCATAACATAAAAAATCTATTCAAATTAATCCTTATAATTCAAATTACTAAAGATGATCTCTTCAATACTCAAAATTCATTCTGGGACTCTTTTGTCTATGAAATCATTACGCCGTCATCTCAGCCAATCAGAAGCAACGTCAAAACGGCGACGCCATTTTTTCCTTTATGGGCTGATAAAGTAAATTTTTAAACCAATGAAAATGCTCGTAACAAGCAAAATTGAATTATATATATATATATATTTCATATTATTGTAATATAATTCAATTTTGCTTGCTACGAGCATTTTCATTGGCTTAAAAATTTACTTTATCAGCCCATAAAGGAAAAAATGGCGTCGCCGTTTATAACGTTGCTTCTGATTGGCTGAGATGACGGCGTAATGATTTCATAGACAAAAGAGTCCCAAAATGAATCTTGAATATTGAAGAGATTATCTTTAGTAAATTGAATTATAAGGATTAATTTGAATAGATTTTTTTATGTTATGGAGATATAACACAAAAATCTGAGTGTACTCTCATCATAAACCGCTTCGCGGTTTATTTAGAGTACACTCAGATTTTTGTGTTATATCTCCATAACATAAAAAATCTATTCAAGTTAATCCTTAAGTAAACGTGTGTACCTTGTGACGTCATGCTATTTGTGACGTCATTAATTTGTTCTTTGAAAAATAAACATTTCTACTCCTGAAGAGCCATCATGAAATGGTGAATGTACAAGAGGAAAGTCGTTGACTTTTATTTTTTATATATTCAACTCTACATGGACACGTACTTTTTTCTTGGTATATTTTCTTGGTATATATATCCGTATAGTTGATGAAAAGTCTACCGCAATCATTTGCCCTGTCTTATATGAAAGTTTGATTGCAATTGTGAAAGTTTGCGAGGATGTTATGTAAGGACTTCTATTGTGATTGTGAATGTATTTTGCACGTCAGCTGAAGAATTATAATGTTCTATCCCATAATCCCCCTGATATCCAGTGATTTCGCCCGTATAATATCTTTGCATATGTCTCTTGTGAAATATGGACTGGAAATTCATTATGACATCAAGACAGACAATATAATATGACGTCTGGATTTCGTGGGTGGCGGGTCAAAATGGCGGGCGCCTTTGGATTTTTGCAATACATATTGACGTAAGATTCTTTGAAATATAGTATTTGTTTTCATTTGATAAGAGATTTGAGATAAAAATTGTAAGTAAATGTTTTTTGGAATGTTAATTATTGAATATTGAGTGAAAAACTTGTAATTATTGTATCAAATAAGTTAAAACCGTTTTCTGCGTGACAAAACACGCCGAGCCCCACTTCCCATTGTGTGAGTCGCATGTGTTAACCAATCATGTTTCAATTAAAGCTCAATCGCATTCCTTTTTAACCGTTGATATGGTTTAAGCACACTACGAAGATATTGTATTTCTTCTTTTCCTTCATGTAATGGTAAGTTGCGTGAAGTAACAAGGTCAAGACCAATGCTCTATATATACATGAATCCACACGCTATTTTGGTTTTACACCCGATGTCCGCCGAGGATCTAGACCAAAACTAGTGTGACAACAATAGAGGCCCGAATTCACTTGACAAAGGATCAGGATAAGGTTAACCTGTGTTTTTGTCAGTTGGGAAATACTGAGGTTTTCGCTATTTTATTTCTTTCCTGCAAAATGCGACATTGTATTGGCGACCACTGGCGTGAAACAAGGGGTATGATTGGCCTGCTGATTTTCATGCTTCACTAATCAGACACATACTAATCAGCGTTTTCTAGAGTTCAAATTATATTATTTATTACACTAACAATTATCCATATCCTTGTATCTGAAATATGTATAAGAATACATATACAAAATAATAAAAAAAAAATTGATGAAAGTAGCACATTTGTACTATTGTCCACTAGTACGCATGCCCAAACAGGCAATTAGTAACAAGAAAAAAAGTCGCGATCAGACGCATCTAGAAGAGTTCGATACTTGTGAATACTAACAACAAAAGTCTGGTATATTCTAATGTTTTAATTTGACTCAAACAACCACACGAACCCTGGATATTGCGAGGCCTGCTTAACGTATTTACATGAAGGTATGACCGTGTTCTCATTGAAGGTTGGCGGCTGTCCTAAATTCAGGTAAGTAGTCCTTAAAAGTTAATTAGGTCAGAATGTTTGCACACTCTTTAAAATACAAATTACAACTAGGAGTTAGACACTTCATTCCCTATGGATAATAAACGTGATTGTTTTAAAAAGTAGTTTAAAATAAGAAACATCAATTTTTTGCAAAAATCAAAAACAGTAAACATTAAAATTATTCACAGTATTTTAATAATATATGCAAACAAAGACATCCCTATACCAGCTTTATCATACTTTTTCATGTAGTCCGGACGCCAGCGAGCGATTCTTTTTTATGTTTTTTCTTTGTCGAATATTTTCTTTTGATATATATATATAATTAGATCCAGGTGGGTGTAGAGCTCTCACCCTTGAGCATTTTGAAATATTCGAGATTGCGTCCAAGATGGAACAGAATAATGACAAAATTTTCTTTAATACAAACAGAAATCACATAAAACCAACATTGAAACCCTATCTATCTCATCTTAAACCTTTTTAGGATACAACACGGAAGTAATGTTTAGTGTATACATCCATAAAAAAAACAAAGATGGCGGACAAAATAGCTCCAAATACAAAAAAAGTTATCCTTTCTGACAAAATACAAGTTTATACAGGTTTATTGCAGAGATTTTTGGATTTTACTCCTTGGCGTCTTATTTAATGACTTACCTGCCTAAATATTCGAGTATCTGTATCGTGTGCTATTTTTCCTTACCTTTCCTTTATTGCTAATAGAAATCCATGTGTTTTATATGTGAAGTTAAATGTAGTTTTAACAGGAGACTTTTGACGAAAAAAACCAATGGTCTTTATGTATGAAGTCAATGGTGGGTTATGTTATTATGAATTTGGTTTAGATAAGGTTTTTTGATGGAATTCAATCCTAATTAAATTGCGATTCGATGACTCATGATACAAGTCAATTTAGACAACTTTCACTAGACTTCAAAAGGCTTCTACAGTTTGAATATTTTGTCAGTTATACCTAGTTCAGCTGTTAGTATAATCATTATCCAATCGCATTACAGAGTTAATTAATGAAAAAAGCATATCATAATATCTTAGGTATGAATAACCTTTAACGAATGTTCCTTTCTTATCGCATTCTAAGACGTGACTCGTAAATATTACATTCATAAAATCTTATATGTATAAACACTGAGAAACTATTCTTTAAACGAACATACATCATGAAATATTTCAAAACTACCGATATGTGTATGCTCAATTTCGTATTGCGATTAATTTCATCATAATGTTGTGTTCTGTACTTGATTATGTTATTTCCGAAATCAATCCTTATCTTTGTTAAAATCAAGTGCTATTTTGACCCAAGTGTCCAAAGGATTTAAGCTACAAGGAACATTGTTATTGATGTCTTATGGTTTTAAGTATGGAAAGTTAACCTATACCTTGGAGTCTCTCACTTTTTCTTGGGTGTCAACGTCACCATTTTATTTCTTATACAGTACCTTTCTTTAAACATTTCATCTTGTTCGTATAACTATTTTAGTCTGAAGTCTTGCTTCATACGCTATTTTCCTTTGCCTAGTGTTTTGTTGTTTGTATTGTCATAACTTGACCGCTAACAGTTGATACATCTACATAGTGCTAAGCTCAACTCTTATAATCTTACAAATGAGTTAAAACCGTATTATATTGAAAGCTGTGATTCAACCAAGAAAACATCGAGATCGATAGGCGTGGTTTTATCCAGGAAGGTAGAATGCATGCATGGCTGTCTTTCCCATTGAAACTTAATTTATCCTTTGAAATCTGATATGTCATTACTGTATTTTGTTTTAATGTTAATAGCACGTCTTTTACGAGAAATATCAGTTCTAGTTACAGTATAAAATTCATTTCAAGTCAATTTTTAAAATTTCACTGAAATTCAATATGCAACAATAACTATCGTTTAATCATAAATGATATAATCACTATGGTTTTGTACCATTTTCAAAATCAATTTATCAATATAATAAGAATGACATTGGCATACTGCATCAATGTTACTTTTCGAGGAACAAAATATTCTCCGGCACTTGCAAGTGTAATGCTGTAATGCTGCAGCTGGTCTAGGGCAATACACTCATGTCGTCAGAAGCTGTATTGCATGCTTACCCATACAATAAATCCTCATGAGCTCACAGAGTCAACTACATTACTATTTTCTCGGTACAATTTAAAAAAAACATTTCAGAAACTAGACTGGGGTTACTTTCAAAGATACAAGCAACGGGATTTGCATTTATAAAATACCACACATTTTTCATGTATGAAGAATTGACTTGCAGGTTTTTTTAAACTTATTTCAAAATGGCGGAAAATCATAGTTGTAAAATTGCAATAAATTGTCGAGAAATGAGAGAAAAATAGTCTTTCATATGTTGATATGAAGGATAGGGATATTCTACCTTTGGTATCAGAAAGTGTTGTAAAACCCTCGGCAAGCCACGGGTTTTACAATGACTCTCAGATAGAACAGTCCTATCCTTCATATATATCCACATATGAAAGAGGCCTATAATATTATCTTCTCTTTTTATTCGTGCATTGACAATCTCCAAACGAATGCAACCATTTTCGCTACATCATGTGCTATTTTTTTTTTTCATTCGCGGGTGTTAAACATAGCGGGAAATAATTGAATCGCAAATATAGCAAAACTGATTCACCCGCGAATAAAACCAGTTATACAGAATATTTTGATGAATTCGAAAAGTTGATAAAATTGAGACCATATTTAAAATACTCCTGAATTGCGTCGCTGGCTTCAATTTTTGAGCACAGTAAAATACCAGTGCGTATTATTCATCAAGAGGATAATCACGGGGTATTTCAGTTGGACGTATATCCCATTTGTCTGTTATAATATATTTTAACCATTAAACAAGCTGACACACTCACGCAACCGCAATAAAAAAACTTCGTCCTTACTGAAATGACAAAAAGTATGTGTTATCATTATCTTAAATACGTTATTTGGTAATACTACCTTGGTACAAAGTGTTGACCTGATTTTGATCTAAATGGGATAAAGTAACAATACAATTTAAAACCCAAACTCAGTAGTAATTGACCATAAATCTTGTCCAGTCTATGGCAGTAATACGTATTTGGTTTTGGTTTTCTAAGTGGTCGCACATGACTAACACAATTAAGTGATGTTCTTCTCATACTCGAATCAAATTAATGGGTATATTGCTTTGTGTCTTCGGCAGCATACTTCCGTGATATAGCACTATGAAAAGGGCAACAGCTCCACTATACAAGAGGACACAACACGAACATTCCGACCGTAGTCTCCCAAAACACGCACCACATTTAGCACACACGGGAGTCTAACAATACATGACCCTGGCTGTTAATAGGACGATAATTAACGAAAAAAACAATCTATTGGTAATTTGTATTATATCTATGTGTCGATTTTCGTGACCTTATTAAACGTATCCATCGGTGTAGAAATTTGCATGACTTGGCGATGGAACAGAAGAATAAAAACTGATCAATTTACTGTTGTTCAAAAATTTATCAAGAATCATTATTTTTGTAGATTAATTTCATGCACATACGACATATAGATGTGATAGAATATATACAAATGTACATAACGTTTATTCAATGATATCATGTCATCTGAACGTACTGAGAAACTGCTTTCAAGGAAAGAATGTCAAATTAAGGTTGTTTTGACCAAAATATAGTGGTTGTCGTAATGAAAATTTATCTCTCAAATCTAGTCTCCATTTACTGTTCAGTGGTCATACAAGTATATCATTGGAGACTTTGTGATCATTGAAATGCCTTTCTATTCAGCGTATATCATATGTTCATGATATAATTCATGACCTCCATTTACATACCACGGTTTGAAACGGACTGAATGTGTATGTTATTTTGTAAAAATCGAATTTTGTCAAATAAGCGCTTCTTGTACCTTCTTTAGACACTAGATAACATAATGGAATGATGATTTGTTAGCAAAAATATGTACCGAACATTATGGTCTTATTTAACTGTAATATACAATTCTTTGCATATTTTGCCAAATTAACAAGTATCACAATGAGTCAACAGTTATACTTAAGGCAATGCTCGATGCATGCATACGTTTTATCAACTTAGATATGTTCAAGTATCGCATAACACACCCACCCACACACACACACACACCATCACACACACACACCAACACCCCCCCCCCCCCTTACACACGCACACACACACACACACACACACACACACACACACACACACACACACACACACACACACACACACACACACACCCCCCCACACACACACACACACACACACACACACACATATATATATATATATTACAGTTTAATTAGTACTTTGAATTCGCATTTTGTATAATGTAACTGCTCCCATTCTTTACATGTCCCTTCTTTATGCCCGACTCTCCCCGAACACTCTAAAACTCGTCCAATCATTGTCTCCTACATTCTAAATCTCTCCCCTATCACATGAATAGCGGTATATTTACTCTGTCGCCATGTGCAAAAAGTACAACCTATCTTATCCCCATTTACTGCAATAAATTATGTACTGCAAAATCGACCTCAAGTCAGGCGCCACCCTATCCTATTTTTGGTATCATATTACAAGCTTACAGACTACGTGATACAATAATTTGATGAAACTGCAAGACAGACTTTTAAACTAATTAGGTTTACTGAATGTCCATTATGTGTCACCCTGTCCTTTTCTAACCCACCAATTTCAGTTTTAATATATTTTTCCCAAGTAAAATGTATATAATGGGAAAAAGATAATTAAATGTCCACAATATCTTCATATCACATCATTAACGAAAGGCATAGTCCAAGATTTCATGACGACTATTAGACCCTGTTTCCCGTCCTTGACAAATCTGCAGATTACAGTTAGTAGAAATTAATACAAAGCTCCAACAGCTCCCCAACCATTTGATGATATAACCAATAATACAGGTCGTAATCACTCCTTATCTATGATGAAGTCAAGTTGTTTTTTTATTTGATTTTTAATATTAAATAATGCAACGACATATATAAAAGGGTTTAAAGGGTTATTTGGTGTTTTTTAATTTCAAGATACCATTTTTTGATTAATGTTTTGCTATCATATGAAATTAAAAGTGACGGATACAATATCGTGTTCATTCTACCACAATAGGCAGTGTTATTCAACTCCCAGGGCATTAAATAAATACTTCAACTGACGTTTAACAATTTGTTTATACCACACATGGTGTGAACTCTACGCATTCTGATTGACTAACACGGTGAACTTTGACCGAACTACTTATTTTTTAGTGTCACATCAACATTGTCAACGTCAATATAATCAAATGATGTCATTCTATGTTGCGATCGCCGCTTGACGTCCAAATCTGCTGTTGGAAAGCGCATGCGTCGTGGTCGTTGTGTCAAAATACGTTACGTTTTCATACATATTAAATTGACCTTAAGTACTAATAATATATCTTGACTGACAAGAATTTCACTGTTGAGCTTCGTAGATTTAACGTTCATGAAACGATCTTGATCTTGATGGCAATGACTTGATGATTATCTGGCGGGAAATAGACGATGCCGTGCCGTGCGAATGCTTTTTCACGTAAACATGGAGTCCGACATTGAGTTTTATTTTCTGAAAGCAACTACGAAGATTTGAACTCAATAAGACGTTAAATGAGTATTAGTTAAACCAAAATATGTTCCCAATTAGAAAAAAATGATATCGATGCATTCTTTATCAAACGATGACTTTTAAATACTAATTAGTGTGTCAGTGTCTTTTTGCTTATGAAAACATTACTACACCTTATTTGCATATTTCAGTATATACACGTTACCGTATCCCCGCCTTATTTCTATCGGCTAAAAACGAATGTGATTGTGATAGAAACAGGTCACACTACTCGTGGTTGCTGAATATTGAATTTATTCCACACTCGTAAGTTATTTTTTTAAAAGTTACAAAAGACATTCGCTAAAGCTCGTGTCTTTTATAACTTTTAAAAAATAACTCATTCGTGTGGAATAAATTCAATATTAAACAACCACTCATTGCGTAACCTCTATATAAATGTAATTTGCTTTGGGTCGGTATGACTTGTACTTAATGACAGTCTATGCTACGGAGCATGATTCATTTGTTCAAAGCTGTAAATTTTCACACCGGAGACCCAGGTTCGATGTCTCATTGTGGCACTTGACAGGAATGTGAATCCTCCTTGATGTTTTTCTATGTAAGCGCTTAACTTAATAACCAATACAAGATGGACCAAGAGTCTTGAGTTTAGGTTAAAGAAGCATGATTTAACGGAAGTATGTAGATGCGACTTTCACATAGATAATGTCTGTGTCACTCAGCTGACTGGTCAGGCTTCTTAGGCTCTTTAAAAATTGTTCACAAAACGCAAAACTTGTTTATTCCTTTGTAAGGATTTATATATAAACTTAACGTTGAGTTTTAACCATAAAAAATGCAATTAACAAAATGTTAAATGCGTTGATGGGAAGATCCATTGTTTTGTAGATTTTGATAAAAGATGTTGTTGCATTTCAGATACTACATTCCTTGTACAAATTTTTTTACAACTGTGAAAAACACCCACAAGAACTGTCTCATTTTAGCTATAACAGTGTCAGTATGCATTATTGTGTTAATTCGACGGTACGAGACCAGCTCATTCAACACATCGAGGACCCAAGACTCACACAGGGACTTCTTTCCCAGTAACGTAAGTAAAATACTCGATTTTGCACAATCCGATTTAAGCGCATAGTATGAAAACCGCTAAATATAGATTTGAGCGATTTTTTTTATTGGTGAGTTTGGAATTTTAAGATCATATTAGAATATAATTTATCATTTGGTTTGGTTTGGTTTATTTTATGAACTTCCTATTAATAGACAGGATTTTAAGGATGGCCCTTCCCTGCAGGAAGGGCGTTAGAATTGTTTGCTTGCTTGATCAATTAACGTCCTTTTAACAGCTAGGGTCATATGATTAAAGCGCAATGCACCCTGTGTGTGTGGTGCGGGTTTTGGAGATTACGGTATGTTCGTGTTGTGTCTTCTTGTATAGTGGAACTGTTAATTTTTTATAGTGTTATATCACTGAAGTATACTGCCGAAGACACAAAGCAACATACCCCATCCGGTCACATTATACTGACAACGGGCGAACCATTCGACCTACCCCCTCTATGCTGAACGCGAAGCAGGAGAAACTTCCACTTTTATAGACTTTGGAGTGTCTCGGCCATGGGACAGAACCCAGAGCCTACCTCTCATGGGCGAGCGCTCAACACAAGGCTAAAATAAGGCGGTGTCAATGAAGACTTTAAGAAGAACTATTTTATTTTTGTTCAGTACTGACAGAGCATTTAATCGTAATTTATATATCAACTATTGAAACTTGAAGGACCTGAAAAAAATAACTTATATGATATTGTACGCGGTCCTAAAATCATACGCCAAAACGATTCGAAATAATTGCTAAACATCCTCAGTCTTTCATTAGTCAACACTGCTAAAGTTACGTATATGGTTCGGTCATTATTCATGTAAGATGATCATAACTTATAAGCATTAGTCACAACATAATAATTTTGCACTATAAATCTCTTGCTTTTCATGCATTAGTTTATTTAGATGGAAACATACCTGCAGAAATCCATTTTCAATTACTAATAATACTGTAAAAATGAGAAATAAAATTGGTGACTACAACTTGGCTTTAATGTCTGACCGTATGAACCTATGTTTGCAGTATTGCCCAAAAAAAGCTCTCATTTGTAATTGTAAAATTAAAAGTGTTGTAATTCTCAAAATGTTGTAAATTCTTGGCGGTGAATAGAATATCAAAAAGTTCTTCATTTTTGAGTATGAATATTACGACACACAAATTTTAAACCAGTGTGGACACAGTGTGTAATATCGTAATATAGTGTTATCTGAATTTTCTTTAAAACATATAGAAAATCAGGTATTTTCGTCTATTGCATAAGCAAAGAGTTGGTCATTCTACAAACCATTTTCATGCAAAGACAGTTGCGATGTTTGTTATATAAAACGGCTATTTTTAATAGTTTTCGATTGGCAGAATTCTTCTTTTTTCTTGCACTGATAAGCAAGCAAAACGATCAATAATAAGGCCTTTCTGTATCGCTATAGATAATCCGATAATTTATGTGTTTAAAGTAAAACAAAACGATGACCCATATCTTAAAAAAATTATCACAAACCAAACACGCGTCATAACTGTAGTGTTGCCTTTCAAACTCACAGGGGGCCAACTCAATGGAAATGGATGTTTTCATACATTTTTTGTATTTGGTGGATGGACTGATGAGTATAAATGACAGTCATGTGACTTTTTTTCGAAAAATAGGAGATTTGAAAAATTATTTTTTAAAAATCGGGATATTTACTATCTATCTCTGTTTTATAGTAAATATCCCGATTTTTTAATATTTTTTCTTGTACTGAACAAGAGGCCTATTCTTACATGCTGTAGTATCATGTACTGTCGAATATTGTTCACGACTTGCTGCACCAAGTTAGTTTAACGCGGGACAACGGTTGTGATCGTGAGGCCAGTCGTAGTTTAGCAATAGGCTGGCACAATATGTGGTATGCTGTTCATATGGAACCTATCCGGATGGTATATCCTCCAACCCTCGCCATATAATTTTGACCTAAAAGCACCTATCCACATGTGATTAAAACAAAACAAAAATTAATTAATTAATCAGATTTTATATATTGAAAACGGTTATACTACTTCATTTCCAAAAACTATATGTATAATGAAATCATTTTAAAATATTTCAGACGAAAGGACCGCCGGATGTTAGGCGCCAATTCCATAATTCATTTGAAAACATTATGGGTTTTTTTTTTATAAAATAAACAAATCATTATTCTTGTTTATTTTTCTTTTTTTTTCAAATCAATTTTCTGCTTAATATCAAATTGAGTGTGTCATTCAGATTATGTAAGAAACTTGACTACTTTGGTTGCTTTTAAACCAAACGGGAATACGCCAGGCTATGAACTGCCATCTGGTTATGATATTTGACTAGATACAAGTAGGCGTTCATAGCCTAATAAACTCCCATTTGATTTACATAAAGTAAAAAGCAGACTAAAAGTAGATGGACATAAATCATACATGTACATACTATGAAACGTGGTCGTAGTACGGGAATAGCGACAATATACAAAGACATATATAAATAAAACAATGAAAACTGAAAATGATAATTAAGTAAGATGGTCTTTATTATAAAGGTGGTCGTACGGTCGCTAGTACAACTCAGTTTTGCAGTTCGACTCGTTAAATCGGTAGCACAATACGTCAAATTATAACCATTGTTTAAACTTTTGATGTTTTAATGGAATTATAACTTCAGTTATCAACCAGTTAGTAAGATGGTCTTTATTATAAAGGTGGTCGTACGGTCGCTAGTACAACTCAGTTTTGCAGTTCGACTCGTTAAATCGGTAGCACAATACGTCAAATTATAACCATTGTTTAAACTTTTGATGTTTTAATGGAATTATAACTTCAGTTATCAACCAGTTACTCGGTCGAACGATTTTTTTTATATAAAACACATTATATTTTCAAAGTAAATGATCCTGTTAAAGTAAAATTGATGATTGTTTTTTATTCCTTTTCTTGCATAATGCAAATTCATAATGGGAAGATATTCAGTGCAATTTGCAGTATAAGAATAGGAACAAAATGAAGGTCGCAAATTCACGCAGCAATATCACGTTGACAGAATAATTTACTTTGACCGGGTGAGGTGTGTTGCTTGGTGTCTTTAGTGGCATGCTTCAGTATTACAGCCCTACAAAATGGCAAGATTTCCACTATACAAGAAGACACAACACTAATATACCGCAGTCTCCCAAAACACGCAATACACACTATACACTGCATACATGGGAGGCCGTCCTTAAATGAACATGGCTGTTAATAGGACGTTAATTAATCAAACAAACAAACAATCAATTACTTTGAAAAAAATAATGTGTTATAATAAACTTTAAATCCTGTCGTTATTATATTAAAATGTTGATTAATATAGAACCCTATTCCGGAAACAAGTATCCTCCAGACGTTAGATGTTACAAACGTATCAAGCCTTTATTTCAGGTAAGTTAAACATACATCTCGCTGAATGTGATCTTTTTCCGTTAAATGTTTAATTCATAAGCGATATGTTCAAGATTAAAAATACGAAAGTAAAGGATATGTGTGAATTTAGGCCCTCTGGTGGCCATCAGCGATATGTTTACATGTATATAGCGGTCAAGTGGTCATGGTAAGACATGACGTTTAGGTCAGGTCAAAGTTCATTCCGTGTTATAAGGGGATAAACAAGACATTCAATTTTTTGTTTTGTCAAAATTTTTAACGAAACTAAAATAAGTTTATGAATTTTATGTATATCTCTTACTTTACTCGTGAGTTATTTAAGCTAAGTCAGCTTTAAAAATGTTTGCGTTGGGGTAATTGTTACACACTGCAAACTGAATTTTTCAAATGAAATTTCACAATTATAAATATGGGCATTTCCACGGAGATGTAAATAGTGAAACAAAGAAAGATTTGTACGCTGTGAATAATTCCTCTTCTACAGTGTGTGTCTTTTGTACTTTGAATAATTCCTCTCCTACATTATGTGTCTTTTGTACTGTGAATAATTCCTCTTCTACAGTATGTGTCTTTTGTACTGTGAATAATTCCTCTTCTACAGTGCGTGTCTTTTGTACTGTGAATAATTCCTCTTCTACAGTGCGTGTCTTTTGTACTGTGAATAATTCCTCTTCTACAGTGCGTGTCTTTTGTACTGTGAATAGTTCCACGTCTACAGTATGTGTCTTTTGTACTGTGAATAATTCCTCTTCTACAGTGCGTGTCTTTTGTACTGTGAATAATTCCTCTTCTATGGTGTGTGTCTTTTATACTGTGGATAGTTCCACTTCTACAGTATATATCCTTTGTACTGTGGATAGTTCCACGTCTACAGAATGTGTCTTTTGTACTGTGGATAGTTCCACGTATACAGTATGTGTCTTTTGTACTGTGGATAATTCCACGTATACAGTATATGTCTTTTGTACTGTGGATAGTTCCACGTCTACAGTATATGTCTTTTGTACTGTGAATAGTTCCACGTCTACAGTATATGTCTTTTGTCCAGTGAATAGTTCCACGTCTAAAGTAAATGTCTTTTGTACCGTGAATAGTTCCACGTCTACTCTAGTATATGTCTTTTGTACTGTGGATAGTTCCACGTCTACAGTATGTGTCTTTTGTACTGTGAATAGTTCCACGTCTACAGTAAATGTCTTTTGTACCGTGAATAGTTCCACGTCTACAGTAAATGTCTTTTATACTGTGGATAGTTCCACGTCTACAGTATATATCCTTTGTACTGTGGATAGTTCCACGTCTACAGTATATGTCTTTTGTACTGTGGATAGTTCCACGTCTACAGTATGTGTCTTTTGTACTGTGGATAGTTCCACGTCTACAGTATGTGTCTTTTGTACTGTGAATAGTTCCACGTCTACAGTAAATGTCTTTTGGTCCTGTAAATAGTTCCACGTCTACAGTATATGTCTTTTGTCCAGTGAATAGTTCCACGTCTACAGTAAATGTCTTTTGTACCGTGAATAGTTCCACGTCTACAGTAAATGTCTTTTATACTGTGGATAGTTCCACGTCTACAGTATATATCTTTTGTACTGTGGATAGTTCCACGTCTACAGTATATGTCTTTTGTACTGTGAATAATTCCTCTTCTACAGTATGTGTCTTTTGTACTGTGAATAGTTCCACGTCTACAGTATGTGTCTTTTGTACTGTGAATAGTTCCTCTTCTACAGTGCGTGTCTTTTGTACTGTGAATAATTCCTCTTCTACAGTGCGTGTCTTTTGTACTGTGAATAGTTCCACGTCTACAGTATGTGTCTTTTGTACTGTGAATAGTTCCACGTCTACAGTATGTGTCTTTTGTACTGTGAATAGTTCCACGTCTACAGTATATGTCTTTTGTACTGTGGATAGTTCCACGTCTACAGTTTGTGTCTTTTGTACTGTGGATAGTTCTACGTCTACAGTATATGTCTTTTGCTCTGTGAATAGTTCCACGTCTATAGTAAATGTCTTTTGTACCAAGAATAGTTCCACGTCTACGGTATATGTCTTTTGTCCAGTGAATAGTTCCACGTCTACAGTATGTGTCTTTTGTGCTGTGAATAGTTCCACGTCTACGGTATGTGTCTTTTGTACTGTGAATAGTTCCACGTGTTACAGTATATGTCTTTTGTTCTGTGGATAGTTCCACGTCTACAGTATGTGTCTTTTGTACTGTGGATAGTTCCACGTCTACAGTATGTGTCTTTTGGTCATACTTTACAGATATGTAAACTCACTTCAAGTGTTTTGTCCGGTGAAGAAGGTTTATGGCGGCGTGAAGTTTGGTTGGTACACATGCGACGTTGTCAGGATGGGCAACCCATGCGTGGCCTATATGATAGGGTAAGTACAAGGAAATTAAGGAATAACCCTATCATTATCATAAAAATAAATCTGGAAGATATATGTGCTGTAAAATTCATATTTACGAATAACTAAGAACTTTTAATATGTTATTCCCCTACAAACATTACCGACATTTTGAGCACAATTACTGTAGTGTAAAAATCTGTGTTTAAACTAATATTAATAAAGCATCGTACACTTTGTTCGTCCCTTTAATTACGTTTCAAAGCCTCTTTCATCCAAACTCATCGTTTAAAATATATTACTGAAGAAAAAAAAATTGTACGTCATTTTTTTCGCCCAGTTTTTGCAAATATTAATGAGGCGTGTGCTTTATCTCTTACGGTTTATAAATTGTTTATGAGATTTTTTTTTGTTGGATAGCACCACATAAGCAATCCAACCAGAGTAAGAGAAAGGTGGAATGAGGCAAGGAGTTTTTTTCATTCTAAATAGTCAATGATATCTTTAACGGCATTTCATAAGTTAACGCTGTAATATATAAATCTATAATAAATAAACATATAATTTTGAAAACTTAATGAGCCCTGCAGGTAGGGCGTTAGAATTGTACCTGCTAACCCTATTGCATGGTCATAAAAGGCGACTAAATTTAAGATCTTATCTTTTTACTTCTTCCTAAGTGTCTTTATCTTTTCTTATGCCTCGCTTGGTACCGCCTCACTATTGGCCTAGAGTTGAGCGTTCGCCCCTGTGAGGAAGGCTCTGGGTTCTGTCCCCTGGCCGAGACAGACCAAAGTCGATAAAAGTGGAGTTTCTGCTCCTGCTTGGCTCTCAGCATACAGGGAGTTGGATGACTTGTTCGCCCGTTGTCAATATGTGACCATTAGCGGTGTCTTACTTGGTGTCTTCGGCGGCATGCTTTAGTGATATAGTACTATAAAAAGGATAAAAGTTCATATTTACAAGAAGACAAAACACGAACATACCGCATTCTCCAAAAAACACGCACCTCGCACTTCACACACGCTGCACTCTGCATACATGAGAGGTCGTCCTTACATGACCCTGGCTGTTAATAGGACGTTAAAATAATCAAACAAATAACCAAATTGGAAACTTAATGAAGGAAAAATGTATACATGTATATATATTACATTATTATTAGATATTCCTGAAGAGCCATCATGAAATAGTGAATGTACAAGAGGAAGGTCGTTGAGTTATATATATATATATATATCAAACTCATACTTAAAAGGACTTAAACAGGCGTAGCCTTGTTAATCTGTTAGATGAATGCAATGTAAAGAAAATCTTGATAAAGTTGATATTGAAATAAAATATACAGTTTAAAGGCCGTTTCTTTTTATTTTGACATTGAATAAGATCAGTGAAGAATAAAAGCGATTGTGTAATTTATTTACAGTGAGCAGGTAACTGGTGATTTCTTTAAAGAAGTGAAAGAAGACTACAATTGTGAGGAAAACGTGATCAAGAAAAGTTAGGAAGATGTATAGATACTTACATGAGAAAAAATGTCATATTACTTAATGCGCTAAAATACATTCTGAGATCAATGTTAGTTTAAATTTTGATGTGCTGGTAACGGCTTGGCTTCAGTGGGACAAAACTTACTGTTAATCGATCAATGTATCCATGGTCCATCCTGTAATAATCAATATCCTGACACCTTTTCTTTATCAAAAAAGAAAATGGAAACGTTGATAAGTTCATTTCACGTTAAACGTGAAGTTTCTAGTAAGATAGTTTTTTTCTTTGATAACTATATACATGTATATATCAATAACTAAGACTATCCCTATATCAACGCCATTGAGCTTTTAATTTCCTTTTTCGTATATCTCAATTTGTTATCGTCTGATCATGAAAAAGGTTTGCACAATTTGGTAAATACTTGTCATCTCTATCACTTGCTTTAAAGCATTTGCTAACGAATAATCAAATAAGTTAATGGTGATATGACAAAAAATGAGACTCTGTGATAATCAATTATACATTTTTGAAAATTTCAAATGTTTATAAAAAATATCGTGTTTATTTTACAGTGATTTGAAAACTGCACAATCAACTTTTACAGAACCCATTTCTCCTTTCGCTACCATGAAATCAAAGGTTTGATACATTATACATATTCTACATCGATAGAGATACACCTTTTGGATCTTTTGTCCTTTCACATAAATATATAGGAAAGATTTGAGTGCACATGACCACCATATTTATATAAATGGCGACATTTTTAATCTGTTATTATGCACAAGAAATATCAATTTCAACATAATCATTGCCATAACATAACAAACTCTTTACAACAATATGTATCCGAAAATGGCAGTTACATAATAATGAAAAAAAAAACTGTGTGGGAGTTACCAAATGCCACAACAGAACCAGCAAGTGAATTTACTGGTTTTTTCCACAAAATTGTATCCACGTATGAATATCTATCGTGTTTGTCCCTTCTGTGCGTTTAATAATCAGATCTAACTATGTTTGTATATTTCATTTTAGTCGATTATTGATTATATGGCGATCGACATTGAGGAAGGTGAGACGAGTTTACTGTCCTGGATGTTAGAGCGGGACCTACTGAGGAACGTTCATCAGCTATTGGTCAACTACCATGGCCTACTTCCTGATAGTGATGCGTCCGTCTACACAGAACATCTTCAAGTCCTCCGGGCGCTTTTCGAAGAGGGTTTTAGAATTTTTCATTTCATCAGGGATGTACAATGTTTGTTCAAACCAAACATGAGACAAACTGGATGTTATTCTCTGAACATGGTAAGTTTCTATACTATGTATACTCTAGATACTACGACTCATGTTTGTGATACAGCTTATATGTATTCATATTTATCTTCAATGATTGTTAATATAAGATGTTATGAAACAAGTATACTTTTTGCGAGCCTTGGGAAATTAAAACTTTGAGACGTGTTTCATAAAAAAATATAATAAATGAACACTAAGATACGTTTTATCACATAACGACAACAATATAAGTGGTGAAGAATCCCAAAGTCAAAATGTGTTGTAAAACAAATCATGACGTCAAGCAATCAAGCATTTTATAGACACTAGTAAACACAATGGCAATATTATTTGGTGATAGAAATATGTACCGAACCCTGTATACTTACTAAACTGATATGTACAATTTTGACATATTTTCCCAGAATTTACAATCAACACAACAATCTATGCGTCAACAATAGAAACCTAAGAGGAGGACGGATTCATACACACTTTTTAGCAAATGATTTATATTCATGTAAACCTAGGAAGTGATAGATAGGCATACAAAATATCACCAGTTTAATTAGGATCAAAGAACCTTAAACATGGTCTAAAACCTTAAGAGTCGACTTAAGGTATTGTTTTACACCAGTTATCGGAAAGGAACCTTTCGTAATGCCAACATATGATATGATTTAGGACAACGTTTTCCAGATATCATTGCCAAAAAAGGCACTATCCATCAATTTGCATTAGATATCAATAAATAGTCGGATTATATAAAAAGAGGAATAAAATCAGCTATTGCAAATCAATTTCATGCATTGTATGTTTCACTTGTAACGAAATCCTTGCCATAGGTAATAAAAAACAATACAATTAGTTCACAAATGTAAAATACATATCTTAATTATTTTTAATACGTATCCGGTATCATTTCTTGAAATATGAACCATCAAAAATATCTGAAGAAAATTCATTCCACCGATTTCAAGACTTCAATTTATATATTTAACGATTTATTTAATACATGATGTGAAATGAACAGTTTAACACTGCTAACGACTGTTACAAATATTTTGTCTACATATATTTCTATATTTACCACTTGCTAGGCTTGGTCACTATACGCTAATACTAGCCGATTTTGTTTACCATAACTGCATGGTAACATTGAACTTTGAACTTGCGTATGAAAATGTTCTGTGCAACGTAAAAGGACTACTTTTTTTTTAAAGAAACACATGGCTTTGTTTACATTTTGACGCAACATTACGTGTATATTGATGTTTTTCATAGAATTTTGGAAAATGTAAACGATATATACATGTTTTATATTTATATATGATTCAAACAATTTTTAAATTAACAATTGTATAAAGAAACGGAAAAATATCCCGACCGGGGCGACGTGCTTTCATTTTTGTAAAAATGATTGGTTGTCTAATGTAAACATTACCTCTGTGCCTATGTTCGTCCTACGATCGAGTCTTTGGGATGGACGTGCGTGAGACCCTCTGATAGAGGTCAGTTATAAACATATCCTCTTGTCTTTGTTCTTTGAGAATTTAATCATGTGTATTATAAAACATGCACCGCTAATAATCCACGTGTTTGACAGTTTACGCGTCACCACAAATACATTGTACATATCCATCGAACACAAGTGAATTTGTTTCATCTATCGATGGCGATATGGATCTAAGCGTAGATTATATAATCACATGGCTCTATATTTACACTCACACGACTTTATATTTATATTTTATGCAATAAAATCGTCATTTGAAAGTGACGTAATTATTCAATAAAAGTCGGTCAAAAGTGGGAGGAGCTTACTCAATTGAACAGCGAATGATGACGCTTCACGTAAGGTAGAATTATTCATCCGCGAAGACAAAAAAGTTCAATATTTTAGTGTAAAATAAACATGACAAACAAAGTAAATTTCAGAGATAATTTTATTTAATCAGATCAGAACTTTAAATATATATTCAATTTTGCTAAAAGTTAATATATAGCGTAATAACATAAAGAATTTGTACACGGCCACATGTGTGAACTCTGTGACCGTTATTGTGCAGCGAGGCGAAGCTGACGCACGCTTACACACTTGAGTTTGCCGAAGTTGGCTAAACACCGATTTTCAAGTAGCTCAATGTGTTTGAGATGTCGTCTGACCTGACGATATTACATCCTTGGGAGCCATGTGATTATATAATCTACGCTTAGATCCATATCGCCATCGATAGATGAAACAAATTCACTTGTGTTCGATGGATATGTACAATGTATTTGTGGTGACGCGTAACTGTCAACACGTGGATTATTAGCGGTGCATGTTTTATAATACACATGATTAAAATTCTCAAAGAACAAAGACAAGAGGATATGTTTATAACTGACCTCTATCAGAGGGTCTCACGCACGTCCATCCCAAAGACTCGATCGTAGGACGAACATAGGCACAGAGGTAATGTTTACATTAGACAACCATCATTTTTAACAAAAATGAAAGCACGTCGCCCCGGTCGGGATATTTTTCCGTTTCTTTATACAATTGTTAATTTAAAAATTGTTTGAATCATATATAAATATAAAACATGTATATATCGTTTACATTTTTCCAAAATTCTATGAAAAACATCAATATACACGTAATGTTGCGTCAAAATGTAAACAAAGCCATGTGTTTCTTTAAAAAAAAAGTAGTCCTTTTACGTTGCACAGAACATTTTCATACGCAAGTTCAAAGTTCAATGTTACCATGCAGTTATGGTAAACAAAATCGGCTAGTATTAGCGTATAGTGACCAAGCCTAGCAAGTGTAAATATAATCACATGGCTCCCAAGGATGTAATATCGTCAGGTCAGACGACATCTCAAACACATTGAGCTACTTGAAAATCGGTGTTTAGCCAACTTCGGCAAACTCAAGTGTGTAAGCGTGCGTCAGCTTCGCCTCGCTGCACAATAACGGTCACAGAGTTCACACATGTGGCCGTGTACAAATTCTTTATGTTATTACGCTATATATTAACTTTTAGCAAAATTGAATATATATTTAAAGTTCTGATCTGATTAAATAAAATTATCTCTGAAATTTACTTTGTTTGTCATGTTTATTTTACACTAAAATATTGAACTTTTTTGTCTTCGCGGATGAATAATTCTACCTTACGTGAAGCGTCATCATTCGCTGTTCAATTGAGTAAGCTCCTCCCACTTTTGACCGACTTTTATTGAATAATTACGTCACTTTCAAATGACGATTTTATTGCATAAAATATAAATATAAAGTCGTGTGAGTGTAAATATATTTCTATAATAGAAACTTTATGTTCATAAAGGGTTATAATGTCGATTATTCAGTAGTCTTCTACTGCATTAGTTACATTAATGATTTTCCATACCAACACACGATTTATTGTTTTCGTAAACAAAACAAAAAAGAGAATTTTCCTACTTTTTTCAGATTCGAAATCTACCTAAGAGTCCCCCAATCGATGTTTATGATGTGGAAACTACGTTAAATAAGCCCATCAGGGATTTGTCTATTTTGTACAATAGGTAAGTAAGTTGTTTTTGATTCATCTGACCCGAAGGGTCAGGATGACCATTTGTCATCATGCACCGTCCATCGTCGTGCGCCGTCCGCCATGCGCGCCGTCCATCATGCGTAAACTTTTCATTCAAACGACTTCTTCTCAATAACCGAAAGGTCAAGGGAAGAGATATTGGGCCTGTAACATACTGGGATGAATGGCTACCAAATTTGTTCAAATGAATGACCTTGACCTCCATTTAAGGTCACAGGAGACAAATAGGCTAAAATCATTTAAAGAACTTCTTTTGAATAACTAAGGAGCCTAGAGACCTGATATTAGGCTGTGGCATACTTGGATGAAGGGATATATCATGTTTGTTCAAAAGAATGACCGTCATCTTCATTCCAGGTCAGTGGGGTCAAATAGGCTAAAATCTTTGAACGGCTTCTTCTCAAGAACTAGAAGACCCAGGGTACTGATATTCGGCATGTAGCATGCTGGGATGAAGGGCTACCAATTTTGTTCATGTGAATGACTCTGACAATCATTCAAGGTCACAGGGGTCAAATAGGCTAAAATTTTAAACGACTTCTTGTGAATAACCAATAGGCGTAGAGACCTGATATTGGGCCTGTGGCATGCTTGGATGAATGGCTACCAAGTTGGTTCGAGTGAATGACCTTGAAGTTCAATCAAGGTAACAGGGGTCAAATAGGCTTAAATCTTTTAACGACTTAATAACCAAGAGGCTTAGAGACTGGATATTGGATTTGTAGCATGGTGGATATCAAGGGACCTTCATTCCTGGTCTAATTCATCAAATATATCAAAACTTGAACTTCTTCTTATAAAAGATTTCTTTTGTATTGCCTTAACTGTTTGTCACTACTATATTCTTTGAAGCGCTGTTTTGTGCCAATAGTCAGATGACCGTTAAGGCCCATGGGCCCCTTGTTTAAATTTCAACATTGAATGCTATTTTTATACAGATACAGATATCACCGAGTAATAATTGTAACCAATTACTCGACTAGGATTTTAATTCTTCAATATTGTTTTTATTTTCAAACCAGGATTTGGTCACTCTTTCTCTTGCATGATTATTTGTGAATCATTACCTATTGCGTATGTTTATTGTTTTTGTGTTTTGTTTTTTTACTTGTTTTTTATTATTATTTTCAAAATTATTTATCTATTTTACATAGGATAGAAATCACACATTTGATACTCATATATTATAACTAGTTTAAAAGAAAACTCACTAATTAAGAAAATGGTGAAGTAAGTTTTAGTGCTCAGATTCTCCCAGCGCTCATTGGCTAATACATATGTATATCTATGTATGTAATACTACACATATAGATCAGTTTATGCGGTCGATGTGGTTGGTATTCTATACCTACTTAGAATCATCTAAATGATGAGAGAACTACACCCTCGGTCATTATTGCCTCTAATAGGTCATCTTAACATCATATTAACCTCAGCAAAAGTCAATAATTTTAATATTTTCATTATGATAACATAACTTTAACAGGCTACTGCTATCAACACAAGTTCATTGTAAGCAACTGGTCCGTATCGGGGATGTAAATGACGGGGGCTGGGAGGTATGTGATGATCCGGAATACAGACCCAGTCCATCTTGCCTTGTCTACTCGTTCGGAGTGGACAATGACTGGACGTTTGATGACGAAGTGTCTAAAGTATATGGCTGTGAAGTCCACTCTTTCGATCCGAGGTGAGACTTTTTCGAACAAGTGTTATTATATATAGATAAATGATGTACAATCGATGTTATCGAATAACCGGCCAATCAGTAAGCATGCTATTCTTCAATTAGTCAAAATTTATGAACAAAAATATACATCTAATATACAAAATTGATTTAAACATATTTATATTTTTAAAATGAACTATTTTAAGGTTAAGCGTATTTTTTGTAAGAAAAAGGGAAGTCACTCTTATATACATTTTGTACTTGAACATAAACACATATATTAGTAGAAAATTTCGATAGATTGATTCGTTAATATACTATGACATGCTCGTTTTCTGAAACATTTATTTTTTTGTTTAAACATATAGATATTGATTTGGTGTATTTTATGAAGTATATGAAAAACTGTTATCTATGTCAAACCCAAATATTTTTATTCCTGGAAGAAAGTACCCCCATCATCATACAAAATGTATCTGCTGTTGTTTCAACTTTTTTCATCAGTTCGAACTTTACTGTAAAAAGCGTCTTACAACATCCAAAAACAATAAAATAGGCATGACTGCGTCATTAATAGCCGACACATCCCCAATATTTTTCTAAACGTAACAACCTTAAATGTAGTTTTTGTGTTTTTTTCGAGAGTTTTTTTCATATATAATTTACAAGCAAATGTCGACATATGTAACAGACCTTTTGAAGGGCAGTGTATATATTTAATTATATACTGTTAACCTGCGAATTACTTGTGTGACTGTTTTCTGTAAGGATTAGTTACAGCGTGGCATCTCATATGACTACGCTGTTAATAGCGACGTTCGTTTTTACTTTATTGGATGATGCTTTTCAAGGCAATGAAACCACATTACGGGCAACAGGATGTCTGGATAGTTTCATTCCATTTAATTCCTTTCCTGTTATTCGATGACCACTTTAGTAAAGTACGATAATGTTTACGTTCCTCTCTCTTTCTCTAAAGCATTGGTCTACAGGATCATAAACGATCAGACAAAATCACATTTCACAATCTTGGACTTTGGGATAGGCCGAAAGGAAAGCTAGGCAAATGGAATATGATGAATATGGCTGAAATAATAGAGATGCTAGGTCACAAAGGGGTGAGTAATGGTGTTCAATGGGTGTGTAATAGGGTGTGAGGGTCTTTTTAACGTCCTATTTACAGCCAGGGTCATGAAAGGAAGTGTTAAGTTTGTTGGTGGATAAGACCCGTACTACCCAGAAAAATGCCACCGACCAGAAGTCTGCCCCTGGCAACTGCCCTGCACGGGATTCGAGCTCGTGACCCAGGGGTGTAAACTAATCACTCGGCCACCGCGGCCTTCATTGAGTAAAAGTTCTAAAATGTGGCAAAAAAGGGTAAGTAATGGTGATCAAATGAGGCATAAAGTGATGAGTAATGGTGTTCAAGTGTGGCATAAAAGGGTAAGTAATGATATTCAAGTGTGGCACAAAGGGGTGAGTAATGGTATTCAAATGTGGCAAAAAAGGTGAGTAATGGTGATCATATGTGGCACAAAGGGATGAGTAATTGTGATCAAGTATGGCACAAAACGGTAAGTAATGGTGTTCACAGGACGAGGACAGATACATTTATTCTAATCAAAATTCGATGTTCATTCTCTACTGCGCAAACTAGTTTATATGGAGTTTACGGAGTAGTGATGAATATCGATTTTTATTAGATAAGAGTAAATTTTAACTTACTTCATAAATTAATTACTACATCATTCATTGTACAGTGGAATTATTCGCAATGTGGAAATGGCTTATTGTTGAAATTGAAATCACTTATTTTGTCTGTTAATCTCTGCAAGTATATATAATTAAGTGTTATGTTTTAATTGCATAATATGTGAATAATGCCATTATAGATGTAGATAAAGAAAATTGATTACGATAGTTGTTACGGCTAACGGATCATTTTACATAAAAAAATATCATTACAGAAATTATGTTTTCAGAAAGAAAATCTGAATATCTTTTAGACGGTAATAAAACAACATCATATAACTGAACATAAACTTTTCAAACCCGACATATTTCAAGATACAATTGACTGTAGGAAATCCAAGATCGGCCTACTATCGATTCAGGCTAATTGTCGATATCGAAGAGTATTACTATCATCAACGGATTTACGATTTTGACAAGGGATTGAAATCTAAACCTTCGGATCAACAACACATAGGGTACATAAATAGACCCTACTGTTAGCCACATCAACAACTACTGATTTGTGTGAAAGGCCGGCGGATAGTGATATTTAATATATGCAGGAAATATATTACAGGGAAACGAATAAAATGACATATAGACTATGGCATAGCATTATAAGTACAAAATAAAGGAGACGTTTTGTAAATAAAGAAAAGCTTGACTGGGTTTTGTATATGTTTTTTTTATCTGTTTTCAGAAAATCATTGATATCTTGAAAATGGACATTGAAGGTATGGAATTTGATGTGATATCAAATATGATAACATCCGGTGTAGTAAAAAACATTCGGCAACTGGATTTTGAATTTCATGGTGGACCTGACTTCAAAGAAACGGATGACATAAGGTCAAAGTTGAAACCTCTGCGCGATCTACATGAGCATGGATTCCGAATTTTTTGGTCGCATCCCAATGTAATAGGTAAAAACGTAAGGCCTTTCTCAGTCACGGGGAGACAACTCTCTAGGTGTAATGAAAACTACTTTCTCAATACAAATCTGAAAAGAACATAACTGACATGGTCTAGTGAAAGATGCTCCACCGCTGACAAATGGTATTTTCACTATTAAAAACAAGAGCAGACGATTTGGTATTTTTCTTCACTTACAAAAGTTACTTACTTTACACCAAAGTCACCATTGAAAAGTTTGAAGTTCTAATTTCACTTCCACTTAAAAATATAAAAAATAAGTATTTGCATCCCGAAAAAATTCTGTGGCACTGTATCCTATATGTAATGAAGTATTGATTGCGCTTGCACCAAAGGCAAAATACATTATTTAAAATTATTGTCTGAGTTTATTAGACATATATATACATGATTAAACACCAATTATTGTTCAAATGATGAATATCATTTATGCTCTGTCGGCGGTGGAGCATCTTTAATAGTTGTTACATAATTAAGTTTACAAAATTAATACCATATACAATCACACCATTCAATGGCTCTTCCTGAATGTGATTTAATCCGTTATTCAAAATATTTTCATTTGTTGCCGTTGTCTGTAATAAGGAGCAAAACAAAACTACGCATAGCATATTTTTGCTGACGCCATTTTGGAAAGCGTATTTAGAAATAAAGCGCCGCGATATCTTTGGTGTTGTTTGTCGTTATTTATAATTTGATTCATTATGTGACAATAATTAATTTTCTCTTTGTTTCTGGCTTTCTGATTGGCCTATTCATTTTTTTCATTCCCCGATGAAAAAAATTCCGAAATGGTGCAGAAACCCGACGTTATCGTGACGTCACAATAAAAACATTGACGTTGCGTATCGATTTGGAAAAAATAATCCCTTAGAAAAAATCAATGGAATCGTACGTGTAAACGTATTTCATTTTATAAAGTAGCCTGGAAATTAATTATAAGTATTGAAGTCACTATTTTTTAATTTCATCGGGGTATGAAAGAAATTTTGTTTGCAAACTTTTGTGAGAATCCGCTACGCGGATTCACACAGTTTGCAAACAAAATGTAGCGGATTCTCACAAAAGTTTGCAAACAAAATTTCTTTCATACCCCGATGAAATTAAAAAATAGTGACTTCAATGCTTAAATGAATGTTTGAAGGAAACTATGAACATTACTCTTTCAGTACATGAAAGTAAGCTGAAATCCATCTACGAGTGAACATAAGATAGTTCATAGAAAAACACAATACAAAGGTAACATTACGCACTGCGAACTTAAGCTTCAGATTTAGAATGGATACGATTTAGAATGGATAAGATGTTTAACGATATATTTTGATGATTTTGCTGTTGGGGGGGGGGGGGGGGGTATTCTGGGGTCTCCCCCAGGAAAAAATAGTTCGATTAAGAATGGCTAAGATCTGTTAAATGATATATCTTATTGATTATTATGCGAGCGCTGTTTGGAGGGGGAGGGGTGTTCGGGGAGTCTCCTCAGAAAAAACCGATTTAGAATGGCTGAGATGAGTTTTACGATGCATTTTGATAAATTTGAGAGCGCCAAAGGCGCGAGATTTCGGTGTTTGAAGGGTCCGGGGTCTGCCTCGGTAAAAAATTATTACGATTTAGAATGGTTGTGATGAGTTTTATTTTGTATTTTAATGATTCTGTGAGCGCCGAAGTCGCAAGATATCGCTGTTTGGGAGGTTGCGGGTCTCCCTCGGGAAAAAATATTACGATTTAGAATGGCTGAAAAATTTGCGAGCGCCAAAGGCACGAGATTTTGGTGTTTGGGTGTTCGGAGGTCTTCCTCAGGAAAAATTATTATGATTTAGAATACCTGAGATGAGTTTTACTGTGTATTAGTAATGATTTTGCGAGCACCAAAAGCGCGAGATAGCGCTGTTTGTGGGGTTCGGGGGTCTCCCCCGGGAAAAATATTACGATTTAGAAAGGTTGAGATGAGTTTTACGACATTTTGAGTTTTACGACATTTTGATTAATTTGCGAGCGCCGAATTCACGAGATTTTGGTATTTGGGGGTCCGGTGGTGTCACCTTGGAAATTATTACGATGTAGAATGGCTGAGTTTTACTGTGTATTTTTATGATTTTAAAATGTTCTTAGCATGGTGATTTCTCAATTATAGTTACCAGTATTTGGAAATTATAATCATGAATGTCGTCATATTATTTTGCAACCCTGCTTAGATTGAACATACCGGTTTCACACCATCGGCACATTGTTGTATAACTGAAAATATAACGAATCTATTGTCTTGCTAAGTCATATAAACAACTTAATCTTTTAAGAGACATTTTCTGAAAAAGTAGAATCCCTTGATGGACATTTTTAGTCTAGTCCATGTATATTGAATTTCTATGATTAAAGATTTAGACATTACGTGCTTGAACGTTTAGGAAATTCGCCGCGCAGCGGAAAATTTTCTAAAATGAAGTAGGAAAAAGTGCATGAGGGCCATTCTTTCATTAACTTCACAGGGATATCCCATGGTTGCTACAGAAAAGATATCTCTTTCTCCTATAACTTCACAGGGATATCCCGCGGTTGCTAGGGAAAAGATAACTCTATCTTACACAGGGGGGTGTAAGACAGCTCACACGCGCTAGACAATAACGTGACGTCATCAATACATGCGGCGTAACTGCCACGCGCATTGTAGATGACGCCATCAATTTTGACACATAACGACGTTCCTGCGATAATGGCGCGATGAAAAAGCTGGAAACCAAGTGGAATCTCATCACTTTTTCTACTAAGTATAGGGGAAAAAGAATCAAACATTGGTCTGTTAAGTCGACAGGGATATCTCAACCCTCGTGAAGGATTTTGGCCGGCAAGACTCGGGTTAATCGGCCAAAATCTTTCACTCTGGTTGAGATATCCCTGTCCACTTCACAGACCCATATAAGATTCTATTATTCTCTTACCCCAGACAAGGATATCCACAGTTTTACCGGTGTGAGATTTTCTATCTCACCCTAGGGTAAACTATTGTAAAGACAAGCTACTCGAGATCTTTGTACGTGCTCAACAAATGTATGACGTCACGACAACAGTATCATGACGTCGCGATAATAGTATCATAACGTCACGACAACAATCAAATGACGTCACAAAGACGACGAAGACAACGATTCATTGAGACTACATCATCCTCGCTTGCATAAGTGACGCGTTTATTAGAGACACAAAGTACACAGGGTAAGAGAAAAAGAATCATTCACCCTCTTTGGGGTGAGACAGGAGATATCAACCCTTGGGGTAAGATTCTTAAGCTGTCAAAACACTCGGCAAAGCCTCGTGTTTGATAACTTAAGAATCTTAACCCTCTGATTTAGATTATCCTGTCTCACCCAAAGGGGGTGAAAGATTCTATTGATCTTACACAGGGGGTGTGAGTCAGCTCACACGCGATAGACAATCACGTGACGTCATCAATACATGCGGCGAGTATTGTAGATGACGTCATCAATTTTGACGTTCCTGCGATAATGGCGCGATGAAAAAGCTGGAAACCAAATAAAATTTCATCATTTTTGCTAAGCCTATGGTAGGAAAAAGAATCAAACATGGGTCTGACAGTGATGAAGTAAAATTCCAATCAAACTTCAACTTCCAGGTAAGTCTCGTGTAATTTATCAATTATTAGTGCAAAGGGCAATAACTCTGTAAATTACAAGCGAATTACGCTGATTTACGATTTCGACCTAGATCTTTCGAATGTTAGCCTGCATACAAAGTTTCATTTAGCTTGGTTTACATTTACTCAAGTTACCGTGTTCACAAGGAAATGTTAAATGACGTCCTATGACTTATGGTCAGGTGACCTAAAAATGGAAGGTCTGCAATAGCAAAGGCACAACTAGGGCACTTATCTGATATATTCAGAAAGTTTCATGAAGCTGTGTTAAATGTTAAATGGTTTTGGAGTTATAGTCCGGAAACAAAAGGAAACAATAATTTGGTGTTATTTTACTAAGTTTCCATGGTAACGGAAAAAATTCCCAAAATGGAGGTCCGCTATAGCAAAAGGCACGGTCCGCTATAGCAAAAGGCACAATAACGCACTTGACTTGTCTGATATGTAAAAAGAAAGTTTCAAGGAGCTGCGTTGAACGGTTTTTGAGTTATAGCCACTAAAAGAATCTCTGATGCACGGACGAAGCCTAATTTAATATCCCCCGCAAGCAAGTTTCGAAGAGGATACAAAATGATACCCTTGCCATTTTTCAAACATGATTTGGAGTGAAATTCTGAAATTGTGTACCAATTTGGATCCACCATTACAATTACCCAACAGGGCGTTTATTAAGATTTTGAAGCTTGTGAGTTCCATGACATAATTAGGCTTATTGCTAGATGTATTAACAAAAACCACGAGGCCATGAGCCTTAACAGTCATCGGAGTTTGGATATAGAATGAAACAAAGACATATAAACACTTTATACTGGCCCTTAAGGTCAGTCAGTGATTTTGTAAATTTTACTTTTTAATCTATGAAGAGTATTTGCTTCTCAAACCAGTAAAATTTTTGTCATTTTGACCCTGTTTGGCCCCACCTCTCTGGTCCCCAAGGGGGTCAGTGAGGACTGATATGGATGTAACATGTGTGTTCTCCATTAAGGATTTTTAGCTGTTGGTCCTAAGGACCGGCTGACCCTAAAAGTTTAGGCTTTGATCCTGTCTGAGTGACTGGTCCTGACTGAAAGTTACTGGTCCTTACAAAGTTACTATCCATCCCTCATAATATTAACTAGCAAAGTAATAATTTTACTAAAATATAACAAATCATATCCTGATCAGTATTGCGCTGTAATGCTAGTCAAGTTTGACCCATTTCCAATGAATATTCACAAATGTGCTTTTCCAATATAAACTTAAGTACACTAAACCCTTGAGGCCTCCCCAAGGGGAAATTTGAGAACCCAGGGTCATTTAATTCACATTTTTTGTAAAGGTCCTTAAGACCTTTCCATCTATAAAGAGGATTTGATTCTAAAATTTCCGGAATTTCAGAGAAAGATTTTTGAAGTTTTAGTCTATTTGGCCCCTTCTGGATCCACCCCTTAGGCCCCTATAATTCAAAATTTTTACTGACCTTTGGCCATGGCCATGGAAGGTTTCTGCAAACTTCATTGAATTTGGCTTTTTGGTTCTGGAGAGAAAGTCGAAATTGAAATTGAAAAAGTTTATCGACGCACAACGATGGAGAAAAGGCGATAAGAATACTAATAGACTAATAGGCGATAGAATGACTAATTAAAGTCATGACTATGAAGAATTTAGTCTATATCGCATTCGTAGACTGTCGATACATACAGCAGCTCAAAGGTCATACCATCAATAGGCTATATCACAGTAACTTTCCTCGGTTGAAATCAAATACAACAATACATACCGATAGTTGTTCCGCTTCGGTAATCTCAATTTTTATTTGAAATAGATCATATATATCAATAATTGAATAAAAAAACCCATCATATTTTAAAAATAATTGAAAGGTGCCATTGTTATAAATCAAACTGCAGCTATAACATTCAACAATCGAAACTGTATCACTACTATCGTAGTTACCCAGCTAAGCAACCATGGGCCAATATAGATATAACCAATATATACCAATATAGATTGAACAGTGTTTCCATTGCGTTAAAGGTGGTATGAATTCAATGGGATACAGACATATTCGACATGTAGCGTATTGTAGCGCTAACATGCTACATTGAATATGTCTGTATCCCATTGCATCTTTAACGCAATCAAAACACTGTTCAATCTCTATATGTACAAACTGTTGAAAATTTTTGATGCTCTCTCCGTGAAAAACAGTGCAAATGGAAGGAAACACTGACTGATTATTCGTATGTCGCAGTTTATGACATTAGAGAAATTCTAACATTGTAGTATTAAAGAGTATAGGTATATAATCTTGTAATTAAAAAAACAAATATGGGAGAAAGGGAATTGTATGTGCTTTATGCAGAGGGTTTCTGTACATGTTCAATTAAAATAAAATATTGTGGCTGTTTAAAAATGTATCAGTGTATAAACAATGTCACTTGTGCCAGATTAATGGTTATGCATGTAGAAAGAAACAAAAAGAATTACGTTTCCATAAAGGATACGCTAATGTAGATCTTAGTAAGTTTGTGAAGACATAATGGGACTTTAAACAGTTAATACTGTTGATTCTGCTCAAGGCCTCAAAATTTCAAAATATTATTGTTAAATGTTATTTTAAACTTTCCATAATTAACCCTTTGATATCATGGAAATTATCACAATGCATGACGAAATTCACATCACATGAATATGTGTCCTTGAACAATAAAGTGTTCATTCTGAAAAATGTCACACAGGTGCATGCCTTTCACTTAGTATATGCCTCCCAAAGTGTTAGAAGTCGCAACTGTCACTCTTAGACGCTCCCAAAGTTTCAAAGTCATGCCTGTCACTCTTAGACGCTCCCAAAGTTTCAAAGTCACGCCTGTCACTCTAAGACGCCTCCCAAAGTTTTAGAAGTCACGCCTGTCACTATAAGACGCCTCCCAAAGTTTTAGAAGTCACGCCTGTCACTATAAGACGCCTCCCAAATTTTTTAAAGTCACGCCTGTAACTCTAAGACGCCTCCCAAAGTGTTAGAAGTCGCTCCTGTCACTCTAAGACGTCTCCCAAAGTTTCAGAAGTCACGCCTGTCACTTATTAGACGCCTCCCAAAGTTTCAGAAGTCGCTTCTTGCCAACTCCTGTGAAAGGGTTAATCTTAAAGCGCACAAAATGGTGTAGCGTATAATACAGATGCATTTGCAGTATTTCGACACTGGTCTGCTGGATCCCTGCCTTTAGTGGGCACATCTAGAAAAAAATAACAAGTTTGTCAGTATCACATCAAAGTTGTCCTTACAATTGCATAATTATTCTTAAAGCTGACAATGCATTTTAAAAATTATTAAAATGATTTTTTTTTTTTAAATAAGTATACTTGTATTTCAAGAATCGTTCATGAGACATTCTCCTGTCAAGGACAGCCTTTTTTGTTTTACATTCCGACAACTCACCGACTCCTTTATAAAGCGCATGAAAACAACACACGTGCGCTCAGTCATGTACATACTACATATACACCTAGCAGTCCACTGTGTATCACCTACTAGTAGGTAAACAAAGCCAAGTTACCTGTAAAACTGTATGGGTTTGTTTTAGCAAGAAAACATGTCAACTCCTCTAAGCTGTCATTTAGATGTTTGTGAAAATAAAAGGAGGGGCCATTTTACGGCCACTCAGTGATAAGCAAAATATTTTGCACGAAGGTACATTAGGGTCAGCTGCGTATTGTATGCTATTCAGAATATCCAAGTTTTTCTGCGCTCAACAACAGGATAATTTTAGGCAAGTTTCAGCCAAATCGCGACGGTAGAACTTGAGAAGGAGTTTAAAATGTGTTTTCAAATTGGTGGCTCTAACGGACATCTTGGATTTCAGATCGAACCGAAAAATAACAGCACTTTGTCAGGACCATGTCAGGATAATTTCTCACTAGTTTTAGTAGCTGGTATATTTACCGTGATATAACGGATCTTGCAACTGTCAAAGAATTTCTTGGCCATTGCATGCTCTCCAAGGGGTTCACCAGTGTTGCAACAGAAGTGCTCTGGATATTGCAGCTTTATCAAGATACTGAAATATATACACAGGAATTATTATTAGAGCATGGAACAACAGTGATATGACAATATAATAACAGAGGGCCTGCATTGCTCACTGGATTGTAACGTCGAGTTATGTCCTGAATACTGGTTCATTGTTTCTTTTCTAAAGGAATCTAAATATTTACCTCTAATTCCCTTATCAGGCCCTGTCCCTCCTGCCCACGGTGAGTCAGAGACAAAATTGATACAAACTATTCCCTTTTTCTGAAGGATGTTTCTGGCCAAATTTGGTTAGAATCCATGCAGAACTTTATGACTAGTAGCATACTAAAGGATAAACCTTTACCTCTTATTTCCCAAGGGATATATCTAGAATCTGACATGCAGAGACTTTTTCTCTACATTTTATGACTACATAGCAAAATAACGGATTTACCTTTTGATTTCAAACCTTATCATCAAAATCCTCCAAAAATGACTCTGGCCCATGATGATCCCCTCCCAATGCCGAACCTAGGGAATTTATGCTACAACCCATCCATGTAGTACTCTATGACTTGTAGTAATTTAATGCACAACTAGGTGCCCTAGAAACATGTTTTCGAGACAATATATATATGCCAATAACAAACTAGGATGGCGGCCTGATCTGTTCAATTGAAAATGCAATATTGCACAACAAGGTCCCCCTGAGGTGGTACCTACATTCATTTCTGAACAGGATCAAACTATGGAAATAAGCCATAGCCTTTAAACTTCGTAATCCAAGTCTCAGCCCATCTTGTTCACCGATTGGCCCAAATGCATATGAACCAACTATACCCTGGGAACCTTTTTGGTTCTTGAGAAATGGGAGATAATGTCGTTAAACTATCAAAATCAAAAGATTTCCAGCCTTGTTGAATCCACTGTTATGGCACAAACAAAAAAGGTCCATTTGAAGTTTGAACAAAATTTCTTGGTAGCCCTAAAAGAAATATCCGGCAGCATTCACAGATGGCTGCCTGGCCCATCTATCAGGTTCTCTAGGCCTCTTAGTTATCCACAACTAGGAGGCTGTTAACAAGATTTTAGTTCTGCAAGAAATATTTTAACCCAAAATCAAAGATGGCGACCTTGTTTTTTTTTTCCGAAGGACCCAAGGGTAAGGTCATTGAAGTTTGAAAAAAAAAATATCCTTCAAGCTTGGTAGCCCTTCATGCAGTCAATGCCTGGCGGCGCATCTCCGTTTTATTCCGATCAGCCACAAAATCTGGTATGTGCTGCAACTAGGGACCAAGGGGAACCTCCATGAATTTCTCAAAGAAACATCCGACAAACTTCAACTGCCAAAATCAAAGATGGCGGCCTGGTGCGGCCATCTATGTTTATCCGATCAGCCGCCTCAAAATCTCCAGTATGGCACAAAAATGTACCAAGGGGACCCTCCATGTGGAAGTTTTGAACTGAATCCCAGTCAGCAGTTTTTTAAAATAATGATAACAAGCATTGTTATTACGGACGGAACGTGGACCGGCCGGACCAGGACCGCAGAGTGCAATATGAATAGCCCACCATCTGATGTTGGTGGGCTAAAAAAACTTGTAGCAATATACACAACTAGGAGGCTTGGATCTTGAAATAAAGGTCAATAGTCATTCCATTGTAAACAAACGAAGGTAGCCCCTTCGACACAGCAGCATGCCGAAGGCCCAATATGAATATCCCTGGGCTTTTATTGGTTATCTTGGTTCTTTAAAGATTTACAGCCTTGTTTGAAGTCCTGTGAGAAGGTCATTTATATGAGACAAACTTGGTAGCCCTTTATCGCAATATCAGGTCTCCAGGCCCCTCTAGTTATTCACCAGAAAGTCTGTTAAACAGATTTTAGCCTATTTTACCAACCCCTGGCGACCTTGAATGAAGGTCAAGGTCATTTTATTTTGAATCAAGCTTGGTAGACCTTCATCAAACAGTCACTTACAGCACTCCCGGGTCAGATGACCTAACAAAAGTCACTTACACACTCCCTGGTCAGATGACCTAACAAAAGTCACTTACACACTCCCGGGTCAGATGACCTAACAAAAGTCACTTACACACTCCCGGGTCAGATGACCTAACAAAAGTCACTTACACACTCCCGGGTCAGATGACCTAACAAAAGTCACTTACACACTCCCGGGTCAGATGACCTAACAAAAGTCACTTACACACTCCCGGGTCAGATGACCTAACAAAAGTCACTTACACACTCCCGGGTCAGATGACCTAACAAAAGTCACTTACACACTCCCAGGTCAGATGACCTAACTAAAGTCACTTACACACTCCCGGGTCAGATGACCTAACAAAAGTCACTTACACACTCCCGGGTCAGATGACCTAACAAAAGTCACTTACACACTCCCGGGTCAGATGACCTAACAAAAGTCACTTACACACTCCCGGGTCAGATGACCTAACAAAAGTCACTTACACACTCCCGGGTCAGATGACCTAACAAAAGTCACTTACACATTCCCGGGTCAGATGACCTAACAAAAGTCACTTACACACTCCCGGGTCAGATGACCTAACAAAAGTCACTTACACACTCCTGGGTCAGATGACCTAACAAAAGTCACTTACACACTCCCGGGTCAGATGACCTAACAAAAGTCACTTACACACTCCCGGGTCAGATGACCTAACAAAAGTCACTTACACACTCCCGGGTCAGATGACCTAACAAAAGTCACTTACACACTCCCGGGTCAGATGACCTAACAAAAGTCACTTACACACTCCCGGGTCAGATGACCTAACAAAAGTCACTTACACACTCCCAGGTCAGATGACCTAACAAAAGTCACTTACACACTCCCGGGTCAGATGACCTAACAAAAGTCACTTACACACTCCCGGGTCAGATGACCTTACAAAAGTCACTTACACACTCCCAGGTCAGATGACCTAACAAAAGTCACTTACACACTATGTTCCTCTGGAACAAACATCTTGGACTGTGGTGGGAATTTCCGGGAAACTTCATTTCCATACTGATCCACAATCAACATGAAATCTGAAAATCAATCAAAAGAAAAATTTCTGGATTTACAGTGTAACTAGTCTTAACTTGTTTGTTCATTTATTTGTTTGTTGCATTAATTAACGTCCTATAAACAGCCAGGGTCAGGGTCATGTAAGGACTGCCCCCCTGTTTTGGGGAAACTCCCACCCCCACCAACAATTAATATTTCTAACAAAGATGTAACTATAATATGAATTTCCAAACACACATGATCGAGACCATGGAACAAAACAATGATTCTCTAATGAAAACAACAAGAAACAAGAGGCCTTAACAATCATCCGACTCATCTGACTCATGAGGCACAAAACAACAAAGTTCATCAGTATAAAGATATATGGTATAAAAATTAATATAAACAAAACAAAGAAAAATCTATTTGAATACCATATTAAGTTTCTAGTAATAGGTAAAGGTCATTTTTTGAACAAACTTGTTAGCCCTAGCAAGGACCTCCATATACTGGTTGTTACCCAATTCAAGGATTAAAGAGGAGTCAAGATTTCTAAAAGCCAAATTTCATCAGCAAAACTTTTCATTTTGGACCCCTGCCGTTCTATCCATGGGTCTTATCGCTGATCCGTTATAAAATATGATTGACCTCACCTAAAGTTCCTCGTTCTGAGGCCCCGCCCCTCAGTTTCCCAAGGGTTGGACCTAATCATTATATATTAAAAACATGATTGTTCTAAACCAGTGTGTTTTCACACACAAATATGGATGCATTTAATCCACTCAAGGTTTTAAGGAGGAGTTAGGCCTTTACAGCCAAATATTCTCAAAAGCACCCCCTTCTGAGCCCCCCCCCTCAGTCGCAAGGTTGTGTCAGACCTAACTCCTTTATATAGAATAATACAGTCCTATCCCTAATTGTATTTTCACATCAATATGCGGATGTAATCAACTCAATAAGTTAAGGTATATTAAACGCTAAAAATAAGAAAATATCCCCTTTTCGGACCCGAACAATGTTTTCCCAATTTGGTTTGCCATCCGTCCAAGGATGAAGAGAGTAATGAAGTTATTTAAAGCTTAAATTAAGAAAGTTTCTCCTTTTTGGGGCCCCAACCCCTCAGCCCTAAGTGGGTCTCAATAATATAAAATATGAGATTGTCCCTTTTGACCAAATGATGGTATCACACCAAAATAATGAACCTCAACTTAAGCTATTGAGGAGAATAAGATTTTAAAACTAAAATTAAGAAAATTTCCCCCTTTTCAAGCCTCATCCCTAGGAGTCATAACAGGCTCATTTATTTGAAATATGATTGCCCTTTCCCAACAATGTTTCAAACCAAATTTGGTTGCCATCCATCAAAGGATGAAAGAGTAGCGGGATTTTAAAACTTAAATTAAGATTTTTTTCCCTTTTGGATGTTTCAAACCAAATATGAATCAAATCTGCTTTGCAGTTAAGGAGGAGTAGTATTTTAAATGCAAAAGTTGACGCATGACGCACGGCACACAAGACAATGGACCAAGCACGATGTCTATAGGTTATCCTGACCCTTCAGGTCAGATGACCTAAAAACGCAAATGCAAAGGATAGGAACACCAAAAGAGTTGAGGTAAAGACAGTGTGATCTGGCTTTCTACTTACCTATGAGAAAGGATTTGATTCGTACATTGTTGATCACTGGATACTTCAACAGAGAAGACAAAGCAGCATTGGCAATCTGAAAAGTCATTTCTGAAATTGAAAAAAAATTGTTTTCTTTTTATCAATCAATTTTATCAGAACTGGAAGTACTGAGGGTATTGATTGAAATTAATGAAAAATACATGAAATGTTATATGACTGAGTCGTGATTTTAATAACTTCCAACTGTTCACTACTATATATTGTCCCTCCTACCGTAGGGGACACATCACAACCCAGATTGATACAACACTCTTCTCCTCCCAGGGATGTTTCTGGCCAAATTTGATTACAATCCATAACTCTGTTGTTAAAATGGTTTATGAGCAAAATTCAGCTAATTATATAAGTCCTTTAATCTTTTACACTGTATAGCATAATAGCATTCTTTGTCTGCAAGTGATATGTATAAATTACTTACCATTTTGCTGTGAAAGATTCAAAGGAACATCTTTCATTCTGAGGTCATGCATTCTGTGGTGTATTAACACTGACATTGGTGATAGTGAATAGTTGTTGGATAATGCTCGCTGACACCAGAACGCACCTGAAACAATTCATGTTTTATGTCTATTACACCAGTGAATTTTACCCACATACATCTTATTATCATTGTACATGTATTCATTATCACTAACACATCTTCGTTTTATATTAGATTGACTTTTAATTTCATCTCAAGATTTTTCTATTTGTTGCACAATACCAAGGATTTATAAGTGAGAAGGATTCTGACTATTTCTTTACATTACTACCTGTAAACACCACGCGAGATGCCTGTGAACCGCTAATAAAAACCATTTTTCTCAGCAAATACTTGTCTTATCGAGTAAAACAAAACACCAAAGTTTATTAAATTTCACAACGTTTATTACTTGCTTTAAGAACGGAATATTTAGAGGACATGTCTTAAATTTTCGTTGAAAAAATATGACAGCTCTTGGAATGACGGCCCGCTTCAGAAAGAAAGATGGTAACCCTCGCACCCACAAGCTACATCAAAGGCTACGCCGGCGGATATCAAAGGAAAATCAGTCGTCGCCCAACGTCACGGTCAGTGCCCAAACACAAAAGCTCCTGCCTTGTATTTCCCCAAAATCCACTCTGACTTATCCTTCTCATATACGTCCTTGCACAATACACATGCTACAGGCCCACTATCATTACCCTGGGTCTAACAGTTATTCAGAAGTTGTTTTACCCAAATCAACCCCTATGACCTTGAATGAAGGCCAAGGTAATTCATTTGTTAATGAACAAACCCTGGGCCTTTTCGGTTCATAAAAAGAAGCTGTGTAAAGATTTTAGTCTTTTTCACCCCTATGACCTTGGTATCATTTAAGCTTTATCCCAGCATATGTATATACATACACAGGCCAAATATCAGCACCCAGCTGGGTTATTGAGAATTAGAAGTTGTTTGAATGAAAAGTTTACGCACTGTCCACGGCCACCTACGATGCAAGATGACAATAGGTCAGATGACCTAACAAGAGATCCCAGAGGGATCTTGTCGCCCACCAAACAACGATCTATGTCTGACAATGGAGAGAGGGATATTTTCTCTGCTTTTAAAACTTTTACTACATATTTTTAATTACTACATATATAAAACTCTGAGAAAGATCCTTTCAGTACTTTCTGAGATATATAACAGTAATTTCAATTATCAAAATCCAAGATGGCAACGTACCTGTCGGCCATCTTGTTGACCTATCGGTTCCAAAATCCAATATACACAACTAGACCCCTGAGAGGAACATGCACATGAAATTTGAGATAGATCCCTACAGAACTTTCTCAGAAATATTAATAGCGGTAACAAACTTCAATTATCAAAATCCAAGATGGTAGCCTGATGGCCATCTTTTCGACTGATTAGTCCCAAAATGTAACATGCACAACTGAGGCCCTAGGGGAACCTACATATACAATTTGAGACAGATAGCTTCGAATTCAGTACTTTCTGACAAATAGTAGTAACAAGCTTCAAGTATCAAAATCCAAGATGGCTGCCTGTCGGCCATCTTGCTGACCAATGGGTCCCAAAATGCAATATGCACAACTAAGGCCCTAGGGGAACCTACATTAGAGCTGTTATCATATATCGGCATCGCGATATATCACGATTTTAGAGAAGAGACGACGATATCGTTAAAAAAATTATATCTACGATATCGTCGTCAGCCGTAACCCATCATGTGTTAGTTGGAAAGGAAACAAAAACATTGCACTGTCGGACACAGACAGAATCTGATTAACTTGTAAGCAAACATCTAATTAAAAGTATCACAAATAAACGTTGGTTTTGGTGAATGTTTCACTTTATTTATTTACAAATTACACTCTATATTGTACTTTCATGATTGGTCCCCCAAACATGACTTATATTTCCATCAACTCCTTTTATATTTTACTCGGCAAAAATCGCGATATTATCGTGACGATATCGTCAAATTTTGACGATATCGCGATGCACATTTTCTCTACGATAACAGCTCTAACCTACATGTGAAATTCAAGAAGAATTTCTTTAGCACTTTCTGAGAAATAGTGGTAACAAACTTTAACTATCAAAATCCAAGATGGCTGCCCGCCGACAGAGCATCAACAATCCCAATCATATGAACAATAAATGACGTTTTATTGTGTATATTATGTGTCTAATTAACACAAAAATACATTTAAACTAGAAATATGTCTGTTAGACATTAAGTGCTTGCTAATATAACTACTTCCTAACCTTAATTTTCAGTATGAAATCAACCTCGGCAACAGGTGTACGTAGCACTTTCTTTGTATATGTTTTTGAAAGGTTGGTGTCACAATTCATGACGAAATCTTTTAAACATTGTAAGACACTGACTTCCGTTACCTCGGTTGGAATCTGCGCATAGCGGATGTACACAGACTCTTTACCGGAACAAGGAAAATAATAGTGCAAGTACGCTTGCACTAAAAATATTTTGCTTTTGATACATGCACAATCAGTATAGGGCATAGTGCCATGGATTTTTTTTCAGGATGCAATTTAAAATCATTTTTAATATTTTTATCTTGAAGTAAAATAAGAAGCTCAAATTTTTCAATGATGGTATTGGTGTAAAGTAATTTTTGTAACTCAAGAAAACTACTACCGGTAATTCATCAGTTTTCTCTATTTTAATAGAGAATAAATATCATTTGTCAGCGGTGGAGCACCTGTAACTTACCTATTTTATCAGATGGATCAGTAGACCAGGATTTCTGTCTTGCAAGACTTCGAAGAAGTGGCGAATGTCTGTCTAACCACAAAAAAGAACACATTAATTTGTAAGCATCAGCACCTCTAAAATGGTCAAATTGTTTGGGTATCACTTCATCTGCTGCTTGGAAAAAGGCCATTTGCTTGCTTGGTTGATACCCAAAGAAACCAAAGGGATTTAAAATCCTGTACAAATCTGTTGCAGTGTAGGTTTCTTTACATTGGAGAAAGTGTGTTACGGCTGAATTCATTATTACTGGACTGAGATATCGAATCGTACACAGATAATCCAATGTTTGACCCAATAGTTCATTCTTCACTTGTGATCCCTTACTTGAAATGTACTTTTCAAGAGCATAGATTAAGTCTGCGTTGTTTTTATCGGTCTCTTGGAAATATGTCAAAACATTCATCAAGTCGTCTGTCTTTATTTCATGGATATGATACAAAGTCCACTTGGCGATACTGGAAGCCAAAGTGTCATTCTTGCATTTGAGACGCGACAAACTAGCCGAAATCTTGCCAATACCCCTACTTCCCAGCTGCCATCCAAAGCGTACCAAATGATTTTCAATGATTTCAACAAGTCTTTCAGTGATGTCCATGTTGGCTGGCACATGATCCAGATATTTGAGCAAGTCATCCATATCCAGCTCTGTATATCTGCTTGTTACATGCAGCCAAATATCTTGCAGTATGTCAGAGTACTTTTTGTGTTGCAAAAGCTCTGTAAGACTAAATACTGCATATTTGCCAAGAGTGTCGTCTTCCATCTTTTTCTGTATGAGACTTAAAATGAATTCTTTTATATCGGATTCGGGTTCATTATCTTCCAGAAATTGCCTGGCTAGCTCAACTAAATTTTCGTCACTAAGTGTGTCAATGTTTCTCTGTGCAATTCCAAATAACTGCTGCATGATAACTTTGCTCACAAACAACTTGCCAGTCGGTTTCTGATCATCTCTGCGCTGTCTGTCCAACACTTTCAGTTTGATAAGCGATAGAGCTGCAGCATGGCTGGAAAGCGTATCCGGATGACTATCTAACAAATGTAACACTTCACCTATGGATTCACATTCATTTAGTCTTTCCATGTATATTATTTCTCCTTCTGACAATTCTGGAATCAACTTGTCATAGTTTTCATCTTGTATAATCTTGTCACCAATGTGTCGCATTATTATTGGAACATCATGAATGCCGTCTGCCCTCTGTGCTATAGCTCGTGAAATGGAGTAAAGCTTCTTTCGGTTTCTTTCATTTGCAGGATTTGTAGATACAAGTCGACTGGTTGATGAAGCTGATACTATGCCCAGGTTTCTCTCCAACAATCTTCTGCTGCAAAGTTTAACCAGTTGTTTCACAGATATCTGCAGCATTGTGGAAGACACTGACAAAGCCATTCTTACATCTCAATACTCTGCCCCAGGGATTGTAGTTCACTCAATCTGAAATGTAAAATACTGGTATGATCACATCAAGGTTTGGCTACTAATATACTTGACTAATAAGTTGGTACGATCACATCAAGGTTTGGCTATTTATATACTATTTGGACTAAGAAGTTAGTAACGATCACATCAAGGGTTTGGCTAATTTTTTATTTATAAGATTTATATACTTAACTAAGAAGTTGGTCCGATCACATCAAGGTTTGGCTATTTATATACTTGACTAAAGAAGTTGGTCCGATCACATCAAGGTTTGGCTATTTATATACTTGACTAAGAAGTTGGTCCGATCACATCAAGGTTTGGCTATTTATATATATATACTTGACTAAGAAGTTGGTCCGATCACATCAAGGTTTGGCTATTTATATACTTGACTAAGAAGTTGGTCTGATCACATCAAGGTTTGACTATTTATATACTTGACTAAGAAGTTGGTCCGATCACATCAAGGTTTGGCTATTTATATACTTGACTAAGAAGTTGGTACAATCACATCAAGGTTTGGCTATTTATATACTTGACTAAGAAGTTGGTCCAACCACATCAAGGTTTGGCTATTTATATATACTTGACTAAGAAGTTGGTACGATCACATCAAGGTTTGGCTATTTATATACTTGACTAAGAAGTTTGGTCCGATCACATCAAGGTTTGGCTATTTATATACTTAACTAAGAAGTTGGTACGATATCACATCAAGGTTTGGCTATTTATATACTTAACTAAAGAAGTTGGTACGTATCACATCAAGGTTTGGCTATTTATATACTTGACTAAGAAGTTGGTACGATCACATCAAGGTTTGGCTAATTTATCATACTTGACTAAGAAGTTTGTCCGATCACATCAAGGTTTGGCTATTTATATACTTGACTAAGAAGTTGGTCTGATCACATCAAGGTTTGGCTATTTATATCCTTGACTAAGAAGTTGGTTCCTGATCACATCAAGGTTTGGCTATTATATGTATATACTTGACTAAGAGTTGGTCATGATCAATCATCAAGGTTTGGCTATTTATATACTTGACTAAGAAGTTGGTAACGATCACATCAAGGTTTGGCTATTTATATACTTAACTAAGAAGTTGGTCCGAATCACATCAAGGTTTGGCTATTTATATACTTGACTAAGAAGTTGGTCCGATCACATCACATGGTTTATGGCTATTTATATACTTGACTAAGAAGTTGGTCCGATCACATCAAGGTTAGGCTTATTTATAAATATATACTTATGACTAAGAAGTTGGTCCCTGATCACATCAAGGTTTGGCTATTTATATACTTGACAAAGAAGTTGGTCTGATCACATACAAGGTTTTGGCTAATTTATATACTTGGACTAAGAAGTTGGTCCCGATCACATCGAAGGTTTGGCTATTTATATATTACTTGACTAAGAAGTTGGTACGATCACTACATCAAGGTTTGGCTATTTATATACTTGACTATAGAAAGTTGGTCCAATCACCATCAAGGTTTGGCTATTTATATACTTGACTAAGAAGTTGGTACGATCACATCAAGGTTTGGCTATTATATACTTGACTAAGAAGTTGGTCCGATCACATCAAGGTTTGGCTATTTATATACTTAACTAAGAAGTTGGTACGATACACATCAAGGTTTGGCTATTTATATACTTAACTAAGAAGTTGGTACGATCACATCAAAGGTTTGGCTATTTATATACTTGACTAAGAAGTTGGTACGATCACATCAAGGTTTGGCTATTTATATACTTGACTAAGAAGTTGTCCGATCACATCAAGTTTGGCTATTTATATATACAAGGGCCCATATAATGGGCCCAAATCTGCTATCTGGAAACCATTTGCATGATTCATACTTAAGAAATAGGGATGAGTGAATAAGAATTTATGATCGTGCCCAAGTACGGTGGGAGGCCCTCTTGCCTCTTGGTTATTTAAAAAGAAGTCCTTTAAAGATTTTAGCCTATATGACCCCTGTGACCATTCATTTTAACAAGAGGCCCATGGGGACTTAATGGTCACCTGAGTTAGAATATATAATGAAACAAATAATGAAACAAAATTTAAAGACATTTAAACACTATATGCTGGGCCTTGAAATTAGTCCTGGTGATTTATAAATCTGACTTTTTAGACTATGATGAGTAATTTGACTGTCCAACCAAAACCTACGAGTGAAACGAGTTATTTTTGAAAATCTTAATCATTTTGAGAAACCCCTGTTTGGTCCTGCCCCTTTAAATTTTGGTCCCCCTGGGAGTCCTGGGGGAGGGGGCTGGTCCCCCCAGGGGGTCAACCGAGGACTGATATGGATTATTTAAATGCTATATCTTAGGCTAATAATTCTAATCAAGGTTGGACTACTTTACTATGAAAATTGGGGCAAAAATTACCAGGTAATGTTCCACAAATATGTTTTTTCCTTATTACATGCTATATAAACTAAAGTACACTTGACCCTCCTCATGAAGGGATAACGTGAGACCCCCAGGTCCTATAATTCACAATGTATTTATAAAAACATCTTAAGACCTTGTCCATCATAATAATTAATCTTGATTCTACGTACTATTTTCCAGAATTTTAGAAGACACTTTCCTATTACAAATGACCAAATAATGCTCAAAAATGTGTTTTCCCAATATAAACCATAGTAAACTTAACTTCCTCGAGCTCCCCAGCAGGAAACTATAGAGACCCCAGGGTCATATAATTCACAATTTTTGTAAAGGACCTTTAGACCTTTCTATCTATCAAAAGTATTTGATTCTACCATTTCAATAATTTCAGAAGGAGATTTTTGAAGCTTTAGCCTATTTGACCCCTTTTGACCCCTCCCACAACCTCCTGGGGGGTGGGGACCATATAATTCACAATTTTGATTGGCCTTATGCCTTAAAAGGTTTGTGCAAAATTTCATTGAAATTGCTTCAGCAGTTTTGGAGAAGAAGTCGAAAATGTTAATTTGTTTACGGACATCACGATGGACGACGCACAGTGACGGACAAAAGGCGATTAGAATAGGTGACTGTCACTTGAGACTTCGTCTCAGGTGACCTAAAAAACTTTGTAGCCCTTCATCCCAGCATGTCACAGGCCCAATATCAGGTCCCTAAGCCTCTTGGTTATTAAAAAACGAGGGTCATGATCATTTCAAGATTTTAGCCTATTTAATTTGACCCCCCTGTTAACCAGTGGAATGAAGGGTCAAGGGTCATTCATTTGAGACAAACTTGGTTAGCGCCTTCATCCTCAGCATGCCACAGGCCCATTATTCCAGGTACCTATGGACCTCTTGTTATACAGGATGTCATTTAAAGATTTCAGCCTATATTACACTCACCGTGACCTTGAATGAAGATCAAGGTCACTCATTATAAACAAACTTAGGTAGCCCTTCATGCCCAGCCATGTCACATTCCAAATTATCAGGTCTCTCTATATATAGGCCTCTTGGTTGTATGAAGAAGTCATATCAAGATATTTCAGCCTATTTGACCCCTGTGACCTTGAATGAAAATCAAGGTCATTCATTTGAACAAACTTTGTAGCCATTCATCCCAGCATGCCACAGGCCTAATATAAGGTCCTAGGCCTCTTGGTTAATAATAAGAAGTCTGTTTTAAGATTTTCACCTACTTGACCCCTGTGACCTTGAATGAAGGTCAAGGTCATTCATTTGCACAATCTTGGTAGCCCTTTATCCCCCTAGCATCCCAGCATACTTTAAGACAAATTTCAGGACTCTAGGTCTAAAAGTTTTGGAGAAGAAGTTTTTTAAATGAAAAAGTTGACGCCGGGACCGACGGACGTCGCACCACGACATATGCTGATCACTTGCCTATCGGGCAGGTGAGCTAATAATAAGAAGCCTACAATGTTTAACAGTTTCATTAACAGAACAAAGACAAACAAGAGACCCAAAGGGCCTTAAGAATCATCTCCCAAGCATTTCAAATTTGGCAGAAAAAAACTTTTTTCTTGGTAAAATGTAATGACACACAAGACTGTATTTTTGAAACAAGAGGCCGAGAGGGCCTGTATCACTCACCTGGTTTGTAATGCCAAGCAATGTTCTGGATACAGGTTCATAGTTTCTTTTCTGAAGGAATTTGAATATTTACGTCTAATTCCCCTATTAGGCCCCATTCCTCCTGCCCCCAAGGGGTCAGAGCCAAAATTTATACAAGTTCTGTTCCCCTTCCCCAAGGATATTTGTGGCCAAATTTGGTTATAATCCATGCAGAACTCTAGGACAAGTAGCAATTTATAGGATTTACCTCTATTTCCCCTATTTGGGGGGGATCCCCTATTTGGCCCCTTCCCCTTCTGCAAATCACAGACACGCGATTGAGATTACGGACAAGTACAAGTGTTTCTATGACACGTCTTGCGCGTTTTATTGATTGGCTAATTACACACTTTCATTTATCATGATGTTAAACAATCCCTGAAGAAACTCGATTACACATTTCCTGATTTAGTTTATTGGTTCAAACACCCCAAAACCAATGATACTCAGAACTTGATCAATCGGAACACCACTACTTTATGGTATTGTCAGCGTCTTCGGGGGTCATGTGCCTGTATATATCAGGCGAGAATAGTCCATAATATATACTGGAAATCAAAATGCGGTTGTCTGTTGTTTTTTTGTTTGGCGCTTTTTTTTTTCGCCCTAAGAATGATATGTATAACACATGTTCATTCATTGTTATTTTCTTATATTATATCTTTGTATTTCCATTATACCAGGACTAGGTTATTCAAAATTGATTACTGATTGTTTTGTGATTTTTGTCACGTTGACCTTACATGTATGTTAGTCTTAAACTGTTATGCTTAAACTGCAGGCTCAAAATTTTGACTGATCAGTTGAAGCCTAATGTGTGCGAGTATTTAAATTTTCTAGGTAAAGAATGTCAATTGCAAGTATATATGATGACAGACTCTAGCTGGCTATGGGTAATGTATAATGATACAAAACACACAGATCAACACCTACCATTTAATATTCTGTTAATATTGATTACTACAATAAAAATACATTTTGCATAAACTTTAACGCCACAATTTTGGAAATAATTTTTATATTTAACATCCAGCAACACAGATGAAAAGGACACATATTGAATGTAGATATTGATCACTAAAATGTGTTATAATTGATCGCTAAAGTAATATTCATCTTATTCAGTATCACTTGCATTCACTTGTGGTACCTGGGCGTTTTAGAAATCAAATAATATCTTGATTAAGCAACACTATATATGTACAGGTCAAGGTGTTTTTGTGTTTCTAAATACAATCGGTTATAATGAACCTACAAACAACGACACAAAAAACACAAGCAAACAGCAAGGATTTATAAGTCTCATATATGTCCTTGCAAACAGTAAGATATAGGCGTTTTTTATATGTAGCTGAAATTGTATGCCCTGCCAAAATTGTAACACATATACCCCTATATATAGGCACTGTCGGATGAAAAATGTTTATGGTACTTATACAGAAGTTACCAGATGTTTAAGCATTAAACTATCTTCCTAAGGAAGATAGTTAAAGATAGTTTAATTCTTATATTTACATTATCAATTCATTTTAGGGTCTCTGCATTAACATTGTTTAAGCTAGAACAGGAAAACCGTTTATCAATGACGATTTCATCCACAAGATTTGAACAGCCATTTAAATTTTGACGGTGATCAGTTGACGTCTCCATGTCAATATTAGTAAAGTCTAGCTACTGTTGTAGCGAAAAAGATATCACCTTCTGACTGACTTCAGAAGGTGATCTTCTCTTTTCCGCTACAACAGTGGCTAAGTGACGTCATAATGGTCACGTTTTGTGTGTCAGTTATGCCGTCATATACTTCACGTTGCCTTGGTTAGTATATATAGTAGGAGTGACAAGGAAATGTAAATATTTACTTGTACATGATTCGTTGTACTTGCAAATTGATACAACTTACAAGTTACATAAATATGACTGGGCTACATGTAAAGGGAAATTCCTTCCCCATGTGCAAACGTAGAAGGCGACCATAAGCTAGGCATATGCTATCACTATTTACAATTAAAACCTGCTACACTATAAGTACTACTCCCAAATGTGTTCGCACTCAAACACAAACTCACCCAGGTTCTCTCTCCAAAGAACTTAGCCTTCAAAACTTTCGAGGCACGTCTCGACTGACATTTTGAGACCCGATGTCGAACTATGAGACAGACACACACTAAACTTGGTAGAACCTATAAATGCATTACTTATAAATATCTGCCTTAAATCATGCAATAACTAGTGTTAGCTTAAGAAACATTCATTTATATGTTAGAAATATAATGTAGAAAGTCACAAGGCTTACCATGTTGATAAAAACCAAGACGCACATGTTACACAACACTGCCTTAGTGATAGCCTAGCAAATATTTCAAATTTTGAAAATAAACTTTGTGTAATATTTTAATATTTTCTTTATCTTTATTCTATATGAATATGTTTTGTTTCTTTAAAAAATATAACTTAGATCTTCTAAGATTTTAAATCATAAACCTGCAATGAAATATTTAAATAGCTTATCAATGGATGTGCCTGCGGATACGTTAGTTTCGTACGTATTCATACTGGTATCAGGACATCTCGGCACTAGGCTAGGTCACCTCGGCACTTTGATATTCGGCACTTGGTAATCTCGGCACTTTTATTTTCGGCATTTGGAATGTTCGGCACTTTTTGAAGAGAATAGACACTTAATTTTTTGAAATATTGTAAAGTTTATCTCAATACGAGAAATATTGACTTTCCTTCCTATAATTTTCTTCGTATTTATGAGGGGAATAAACAGTGACGACCGATGAAAGTTGTAAAAAAGTTATTAAAAACGGTTCGTTTTTCAACGAATTTTCCATAAATCCCGTGGTAAGTGCCCTTTCATATGTGAATAGACGATTAAAATACAGTGTAACAAAACTTTGACGTAAATATCCAGTTCCGCTGGCAATAAAAATGCATATAACATAAATATCTCTTAAAATAGGCAACGGAAAATTACACATTGAATTATTACAAAATTTGGTTAACAAACGAACACGTGACAATCAACAAAAAAATATGTCAAAATGCATGAAATATAGTAAAATATTAGGAAATTTGTATTCACAATTAAAAAAGCAAATGTAAAGAATTGATTTCAACAGTTCAATGTCCAATTTACGTAACTTCGTTTTTTGGTAATCACAAACATTTACAAGAAAATTACCACCTTCTCTCTGTATAAAATGTTGACTAAAACCAGGTAAGTTGTAACCGAGACCAACTTTGAAGTTTTGAAAAAAATAAACAATTAAACATCGACGGTTGATTGATTTTACATCTTTTGACTAAGTTGTATCAATACACGGTCTGGACAAGAAAACAGTGCAATGAATAAAGTACGTGTCAGATTTTTTTTTTCGTACTCAGCAATTTTGTGCTGATAGTTTTGTCTTGGACTAAACTTTATTTATACCTACAAATTTCTAATTCATCGTTTGCTTACTCTTCTGATAACCATGCTTATTACTAGAATATGTTCCAGCGAGTGTTACTTTTAGTAATTTGGTCAATTCGACATATTTTACAATTAAACACTGACAGCTATTTTAAAAAGACTTGATTTGCCGTAATTATTGTATGATAAGAGAGATAACTGACGATATTTATATAAACGTGAAATAATTAACGAATTGATTACATGCATATTTTTTATATATAAATATCATAAATTGACACACTCGGGAGTTTTCTAAACGCAGTGAATTAAGAACAGACAAAACTTAACTAAACAAGTGCCGCAAATTGTAATCAATCTTATTTTTTTACAATTTATGTTCGTATTCTGTCAACCAAGGATTTATAAACATCCTTGTGTCAACATATGTTACAGAATTCGAAGCATAACTATATATAAAAGGGGTATTTTATATAGCAAGCCCTTATAGTAAGTGGGACTTAATATACTAATGATGTATATTGTTGACAAAATGTCAAACTCAGTTATCATTGTACCGACAAGTGCCGTGATATCTGAAAAAAAGTGCCGAGGTGACCTCGTTTTGGAAAAAATACGTCATGTTCTATGTAAAGCTTGACTTCGCTCTATTTTTAGAGGAGTATTTTCCTGGTCAAGCTAGGCAACTGACCACCCATATCGTTCGCTGTATGCATTGAAAATGATCTGAAGATTATATCTATGTATAGGATAAATTTCAATTTCGTAGCCTTTATATTTCATTGGGCGAAACCTACCTTTAATATTACTTTTGCTACAAACAAAATAAAATATGCAGAGATTGCTAAGCTAAAGAGAAGAGGCAAAGAAAATAATGAACTTAATCTCATGTTTCTGTGTTTTTCTATGTTCCGTTTTCATTCCGCTTTTAGTATGTACCGTCATTTGTTTCGTGTACCGTTAATTAACATATACGCATGCATTGTCTGATTATTACTGTTACACGATGGTTGTCTAAATTAAATAAGAATTATAAAAGTAATGTCTCGAACATAGTATACAATTATTACAGATATATTTGTTCCGTCTATAAATGGACCAGATAATTAAAGGCCCACTACCTTTCCGAAAACGGTTTTAAATTTTAAAATGGGCGAATGTAAAACAAGATCGATGATTTTGTAGAGTCGCAAAAATTATTAAACTTACCGTTAATACTACAATTTATCATCACCTTCTGAACGATTTGGACATAACGGCGGGTCGTATTATGTTTCCCGCCGTCGTCCTAAATACCGAGCGGTAGTTGACTATCCACTGCGCCAGACGGCAAAAACAGCGAATTGACTTCCACTGTTTTCCATATATTACGCAGGAAATCTTGCATATGCTTGGTGTCGTAACCTCTATTTTAGGTCATCGGTACGCATTTTCTGATTGTTAATTAATGTTTTTTAAGAAAACAATATTAGATTTTGCTCCCGGAAAGGTAATGGGCACTTTAAAGGCCCACTACCTTTCCGAGGAGGAAAATTTAAAAGTTTCTTAAAAACATTAATAACAAAGCAATTATATTATCGATGGCTTAAGATGAGGTTACAACACCAAACATATGCAAGATTTCCTGTCTAATATACGATAATAGTGAGATTCATTTCGCTGTTTTGCCGTCTGGCGCAGTGATAGTCAACCTACCGCGCGGCATTTTAGGGACGACGGCGGGAAAAACATTAAAACGACCCGCGTTATGAAAATTAACATTTTATATTATTCTAATTAAACAGTTCGGAAGGTGATTGATAAGTGTGGCTAGTAAAACGTATAGTTAATAACTTCTGCGACTCTATAAAATTCTTGATCTCGTTTTACATTCCTATTTTCTAAAATTAAAAGCCGTTTCGGAAAGGTAGTGGCCCTTTAAATGGCCCACTACCTTTCCGCAGTAAAAACATAAAGGTTTCGTTAAAAACATGTATAACATCAGAAAATTATATATCGATGGCATAAGATGATGGTAACAACACCAAAAATATGCATGGTTTCTCCCGTAAACAGAGGAGAGTGCCATTTCGCTGTTTTGCCGTCTGGCGCAGCGATAGTCAACTACCGCGCAGTATTTAGGACGACGGCGGGAAACATAAAACGACCCGCGTTATGAAAATTAACATTTTATTTATTTTCATGAAAAAATTGTTCAGAAGGTGATGATACGTGTAGTATATTAACGAGTAGTTAATAATTTTTGTGACCCTTCAAAATTATCGGTCTCGTTTTACATTCCCATTTTATATTAATTATAACGCCGTCGGCTTTTCGGAAAGGATAGTGGGCCTTTAATGCCAAGGAAAGCCAAGATGACTCGGCAAGGTGTGTTCCTGCTACGCCTACATTCTATAACAATGAGGTTAAAGATCAAAGGGAGAGCAATTATAGTCTATATCATTTAAGTTTTACCTGTAGTTTACCTGTATTGCTTATTTTTTTACCTGTAGTTTACTAGTGCTTTTTCACCTGCAGTTTACCTATACTAATATAAAGAAAACTAAGACATTTATTACATTTACATTATCTTATTTTATTTTTGGCAGACATTGTAGATATAGAATTTATATATATATTACAAGACATTTTAGAACAGCATGATATTGTTCAATTATACAAACACAAATTCTAGATATGAAAAGAAATTACATGATAACCTAATATGAATGACACATTATATATTTTTTTTTGTAATTGTTTATTTTTCAAGGCATTTATATATACATGTAGTATAAAATAAAAAGCAATCATTTGTCATCAATCATCATTATCATCATCATTATCATCATCATCATTATCAACATCTTATCTTCATCATCATGATTATCATTATCAGTAGCAATATCTTATCATTATCATCATCATCATCATCATCATTATCAGCATCTTATCATTATCCTCATGAACATCATTATCATTAATAGTCAGAAGTATTACCATCAAAATCAACATCATCCTTATCGTCATATCATCAACCATCATCATCATTATTGCCTTTCATAAACGTACACATACACCGTTATACACACTCTTATACACACCTTAACACATTTTCACTCACACATACACACACACTCTCACCTTCATTCACACACAAGTCACACTCAGATACACACGAGCATATACATGGAGAAACAAGAAAAAAATTTACAAAAAGAAATGGAATACTGTATATGGAGATGCAAAGCAAAAGAGGTTTAGAGAGGGGAGGGAAGAGGAGGTAGGGAGATTCAAGCATTGTAGTTTTAATATACTCTAGAGGAAGGAAATTGTATTTAAATATTTTGACTGGAAATTTATATCTTAATTCGGCACTGAAAGGGTCAATGACAAACTTAAACGATCTGTTAATAGTAATATGGTTATTGTGTATATATAGATATAGATATATGTATAAGTACATGTGTATGCATGTAGTGTGTATGTAAATATGTATATATATACCTGGTATATATAATAGATTAATTAATAAAATCAAATTGAAAAATGTGTGTAGATAAGGAAAAAAAAATAATGTATTTAAAGTTCTAATAATGGTTTCCCATTTCCTTAAATTAATTTCAAACAATTGTTTTTTCCCTTGATTGTTGTTATTGTTTAAAAATTTCAGAGCTGATAAGTGTTCCTTTATAGTATTAATAAGGGCATTTAGGTTTAAAGATTTATTTAAGCATCTAGTCCTATAAATGTAGTGTTTTATTATAATGATTATTTCGTTATCAATTGGATTAGTATTTGGTGATAGAATTCCAAAGATTTCAAAGATTATGAGGTCTGTCGTTTCAGAGAAAGCTAAAAATAGTAGAGTTAAGTTGGACAATATATTTTTCGGATGGGTTTGGTAGGGTGATCAAAAAAATAATTAAACTGGAAAATAAGGAGTGATTTGATAATGTTCATTTTTCCAATAGGTGTTAGATTCCGCCTTTTCCATGATGTAATCAAAGCTTTGAGTTTTACTAATTTCTTATCAAAATTCAGCCTAGGTATTTCTGTTAAGTCAACTGAAAAATCAATGCCTAAAAATGTAAACTTATTTCTACCCCCATTGTAAATTCGCATCTGGCAAGAAGGTTTCATCACTGTATTTTTTACTACCTAGCCAAATAACATGTGTTTTGTCAGCATTAATATTAAGCCCAGATATCTCAGAAAATTTGTTTAATTCACATATGGATTCCTTTAAGGAAGTCTCAGAGCCATCAAGGATTTATGAGTCTCATATACGTCCTTGGAGCCATCTAGCACTAGACCAGTATCATCAGCATACTGTAAATTGAGAATATGTGTGTTTTCTATTGTAATACCCTTAATATCTCTATTGGTTCTAAGTTTTGCTGCAAGGACTTCAACACAAAGAATAAAAATGTAAGAAGCGATTGGATCGCCTTGACGACAACCGCGTTGGATGGAGATTGGGGCATTTATTATTCTTTAAAAAATGAAACTATAAATTACATGAAAACGCCATGTAAATGGCTATATTCACAAATGGTATTTTTATATATGATGTTTGATTTTTTGTTAAATTGGACTCATCTTAGACACCGAAAGAGGAAAACTACACATCAATAAATTATTTTTTGGAATTAATTTCATCATATGAAGCCACTAGAGATGCTTAATAATTAAAAAACAGGATAATATATTGAAAAAACTATGATAAGAATACAATATGTTCATACCACGACGAGAAGCATCTATAACAAATTTAACACTCATAAAAATACTCAATTTCGCATACATTACAAAATATTGTATCTGTAGATGATAATATTTTTATCATTTTATTGTGTCCAGTTGTCCTGAAAATATATTATATGTATGAAGATGTAGCAACAGGTAACTAACAGGCACTAAAAGGTATTTCAACCTAAAATGGAGGAGTTCGGATGCTTCGTCGGCGTCGGCGTAGGACATGACGTCGATAGTGTTGTTCCCCAGCCTCTGCTTCAGTTGGGCGAGTCGTCGGTCGATGTTCTGGTACTTTCTGGTGTCGGGGTCGTTTGGTTCCTCCAGCACTGTCGCTGTAAAGTCGGGTGATCTCATTCATAGACTGGATCTCCTTGAATGTTTTTGGGTCTGGACCAAGAGTGAATACGTTTGGATGTGCATGTTGATGTACGATCTTCTTGAGTTTTCGCGTGCCAAGCTTTCCAAGTTGTTGGGTTGTCCCTCGGTTCCCTCTCTGTGTCATTAGTGGTTGAAGTGATGTTGGTCTCCTTCTACCCATTGGTTGACGACGTAGTCGGTGATGAATGGAGGTGAACATCTACCGGCAAGTCGACATCTTCACTGATCCTCCAGGCGCCCTGGAACCATACTTTCTTACGACTTGTGGTGGCGGGAAATGAGAGGATGGACAAGCAGCTACTGCGGCGGGGGGGGAACATGTTTTCTATATGTCGCATCGATCGCATGTCGCTGGATAATGAGTTTGATAGTTCATTGTGCTCTGTTTGCCTGTTCTCCAGATACTATGTGAGTAGTGGAAGAAGCAAGACCTTGATGTTGGTAGTGGGAGACAAGACGGTGCGGATGGTGTTGGTGGACTGCTTGTTCCAAAGTCGAACGAATACAGTGGTTGGTTGAAAGTAGCAGGGTTGTTGTCCGACATGAATAGTCTTCAGGAGTGTTGTAAGAATCGGGGTGTATAGTGATGGCTCTTTTACCGGGTTTGGTGTGGCGTAGACGACTGGGTACATGGATATCCTCGATCCATCTTACATGGTTGGTATATATCTGATTGGAATGAGGTTTCACGTCGCAGGAGATGCGGGTCAGCAGTAGCTAGCTCAGACTAGGTCCCTCCGATGTAGCAAAGGACAAAGGATGCGGCACTCATGGCTTCACCATCATCGCATTTGGATGAAAGCGATTCTCTAGTAGTAGTCTCGGCCCATTCGTCCACTCCAGTTCGATATTTCACTGTAGTTGTTTCCCGTGGGTAGTTTTGGGGTCTTCAGTTTTACGTCCCTGGCTCTCCGTTAACAGTTTCGATTTCGAACGAGTAATAGGGTGCTAAGGTATCTTCTCAGAAGCACAAGGCTTTGGTTTCAATCATCCCATTCATCGTCTCGTAGCTTACAGTGTTCCTCCGTTTGTAGATGGTTGGGAATTGGTCGGAATTTCATCTCTGGCAACGGTCAGTGATGCTAGTTTAGGATGTCTTACGGCTAACGACGTCGGCGTGATTCCCGGGTGATTGTGTTGGTGACGCCCAATTCCTACTATGATGTCGTTGCAGGTATTTATCGTAGCTCGGCATGCTGCAATGCTGCATCTCCAATAAGTCCTGAAACAAAATAAAAATATAAAATTAGAACATAATTGAATGGTTTAGGAAAGTTATAAGTCACCGATTACTCTATCGAATTTGAAATTTAGAATAAAAAATTTGAAGACAATATAATAGAAATATTTACATGTATGCTTATACGTATTATGTATATATAAATTTATACCATTTTCCTTATTTTGTAATTTTTGATATGTCTGTGAATAAGTGATATTACCTTTCTCCCGGAAAGATTTAACTCTATATAAATGGCCATTATAGGCTAAGTTATTACCACCTAATCTATTTCTAATAAACTTAAAGTCTAACTGAGCATTTGCCATGATGAAGCAATCTGTACAAGAACAAATTGAAGAGTGATAAATCGGAACTTGGTGGGTGATAATGGCGCGGTTGGGCGGGCCCATGTGCGCCAGTCGCTATTGTGGTAGGTGTAACGTTGTCCCACGTGATAGTATGTTTTATGTCGTGGGAGGGCGACCGAAAGGGGCCAAGAAGGCTTACTGATAAATACATGTGTATAAAAAAATTTACATTTTATTGGTATATATTGAAATTGAAAATAATTATTCTGTTTTATAAAAAGTGTAGTTTTATTGCGGTATGTTGATGTTCATGGGGGAGTATTTTATAATAGTTGTTTTGTGCCCCGGGTCTAGCACAACCAGTTTACACCCGACAGTAGAGGACTTCACCGCTTTCCGTTAAGTACGTACTACTTCGACCTTTTGCCGGATTTGGCCGGAGGTATAGAGTGTCCGGGGGTTCCTATGGTGTGTGCTGACTTTTAATTTATATTTAGTGTATGCGTTATTAATGAAAAATAGAAGAAAATTGGTATTAATCACTTAGATATATTGATCAAAAATTGTAATATAAATCTATTTATAAAAATTAATTCAAAAATATAGTATCCAATGACTTCGCCGTCAATAATAATTATTTGATACTTAGTAAAGTAACTTAATGGTAGGGAACAAACCAGCTTTAATTTTTTTACGTACGGATACGTATTATTTGTATAATTAATTAATAGGATAAAAATTGAAAAGATAAGAAAGATTAATTTTAAAAAAAACCGTTAGAAGCCAGAATAGCTTTATTCTTTCATATATCTACAATTATGTAGATCAACTGTTTAACCTGCCACGTTAAACGTTGACTAATAATATAACTATACAGTTATATTATGTTTATAAAGTTTTAAGATAAAGAGATAAAAATCGTTGGAGAAAAAATGCCAGGCGGGCCTTGCCCTTATGTATCCTGGCCGGTGTAATGTAAGGGTTGTCTCCCCTATTCCACATCTGTACAGTGGGGGGAGACCTATGTATTATATTTATCGAATAGAAGAAAAACAAGTAGAGTGTGCCAGTAGCTTCTAAACCGATCAAATATAATTTTACAACGTAATTATCCAGGTTACTAGAGGAAATTCGGTGTTGGGATATATAAGGGATACGTTTTATGGAAATTGAAATGATGAAACCACGTTCATATTATTATGAATCAGTTCGTTATAATAGTTAATTTACAGAGAAGATGTCAGAAAATTTAGTTTAATTGTAGGATAAAAAAACAACATTGATTGTTCATTTATCAGACTGTATCTCATGCCACGAGTACAGTTATCGTTACAGGGGGTTTATCAAGTGTTAAAAAAAAAAAAAGAAAAATAACTTATTGAAAAAATTTTGCCAGATGGGCTAAGCCCTGTTTTTCTGGCCGGAGTTTGGATTACCTCCCTTTGTTCGATAGTATTCGGTATAAGTTCACCGACTGGTGATTATAAAAATAGTTACATTCTGACTCACGGATTTGTTAATATTAGTACAATATAAAGAAAGTATAATAATCCTTGAGCGATAGTTTATCGCCATTTTTCTTATGGAAAAAAGGTGATGTACATTTGTAGTGTTAGTAACTAGTCCCGTAAAGAAAAACAAGTATTTTTTGACACCATTATACCACTTCTCCAGTCACAAGTGCAAAGTAGATATGTATATGTGTATTTAAAGTAGTACACAAGAGATAATTAATATATGAAAAATTTTGTCACACGTGTGTAAATGTACTCACATGTGTACTTAACCCTTAAATTTACGTTCAAGTTCAGACTAAAGGTCATCCGTCTCCGAGGTCACTATAAGCTCTTAAATGTTTCCACAATAGTGGTTGGGGGGCCCCCTACCGGACATATCATGGAACCATTTCATCATATGATTTATGAATATCGATAACCTAAATGCTGGGCGGTGATAAACCTGATATATTATTGCACTTGTGTCGGCTGATATAAGCTAACCATCAGCGGTGGTACATACATGTAGTGTGATATAATGCTATTTAGTCCTATACTATTTAAAAATCTTACTGAAAAGCTTAAAGCGTTATTTCTTATCAAAAATCTAATTATAAGAAAAAAAAACCTCCCTATTTATTAGGACTTTACATATATAGTTTAATAAATTGTTTGTTTCAACTGACGCAGCAGTATCACAAACTCCCCCCTTATTTATAAAAAGTTATTTATGCTGATGAATCTTCTGCATAAATGTGAATATAAAGTCAAATGTAGCTTGAATGGTGCTGCTTGGATACTCACCTCAAAATGGCATCAGCAGCTTGGGCTTCACTGCATGTTGACACTTCTTTAATTAGTGTCTATATACGGCACACGTAGCTTGGATATATACTCACCTCAAAATGGTCATCAGCAGCTTGGGATTCGACGTACTACTGTTCACATTATCTCTTTAATTATATCCTAATTCTTCAATCTATTGAAATTTAAGTAACACTCTTTATTTTATTACTGTGGGTGAACAATTCAAATATCAAAAGTTATACAAAACAAATATGGAAAATTCACTGTGATTTATAACAAACCCTTTTGCACTAAATTATCTAATGATGAATACATGTTATCCATATAACTTGTACATGCATTTTTATACATACATGTATACCTATATATTATCGATCAGTATCATACACTAATATTTTCCAGGTGAAAACATCAAGGTAAATCTTGCACAGGTAACATTACCTTTATGATACAGACTATAATAGTTATAACAACATACTTGCTGGTATATGTTTTTAAAATGTAGGCGTTCCGGGATACAGCCCTCGGCAAAGCCTAAGCCTTGTCATCTCGGCTTTACTTAGTGTCGCTTTGTATTGTATGATGCCAATCATGTATTTGTAACGAAGCTGTGGTGCGCTTCCTTGCTATATTTTCCGGAAATTATATTAACCGGGACTTTGGCGGGAATTTGCTGGGCACGAGATCTCGGGACTGCGCCGAGGCTTTCAGTTTTCTACCGGGCCTTGAGAGGTGAGCGTCGTGTTTTTTGAAACCTATGTAATTTTTATATATTTGTCGCCCATCCTTTCCCTAATTTGCTGTTATCGTATAGTATGGAAATGCATTAACATTACTGTGGTGTGTATTTTTCGCTGTCAGTCGATATTTTTGCTATATTTTTGAGGTTGAAATACTTGTGAAATTGTGCAATGTCGGACTCACAGGGACCTGGCACGATTTTTTTAAACTAACAATATACATATATATATATTATAGTATCAAGGGTATGAACTCGGCGATCGAGAAAAACGGACCGGACAGGGAAATGTCTACCTAGCATATTTTTCTTAAATTTCCCAATTCATCAAGTCATAACTTCGTCAATACTTGGCCAATTTGTTCATCAAGCACTCAATGGAAAGATAAATTATTTCTCTTTAAGATAATATATCCGTCAATATTGTATAGAAAACCCATTTTTTAAAATAATCACGGTTATAAAAAAAAATAGGTACGTTTTTTTTCTCGACCGCCGAGTTCATACCCTTGATACTATGATATATATATATGTATACTATTGGTTAAAATTTTCGTGCCAGGTCCCTGTGGTCGGACTTGGCATGTCTCGCTTTTAGACGGGTTTCGATAGTATTTAAAAGTCTTCACTCTTGTGTTGAGAGCCGTTGGTAGGCTGGAAAAGAGTGGGAGCCTCCTGTGTTGAGTTTCGGGGTTAACCGTTAAGGAGATATTTCTGTGGAGAATTCTTTCGGCTGGAGAACGGTGTTTGTGAAATTTGGGAGGTTAAACTATCGATAAATCGGCCCCCGGAGTGTAGCGCCAGCGTGCTCGGTCTTTCATTGATGGGTAGGAGTATTAAATTCCTGATAGCGCAAACGTGAGAATATAAGCATGCAAAATTGTCCATTTACACAGTACTTCCCTTCCCCACTGAGCCACGCGGGTATTTTCTTTCTGTCCACCTTTACAAACACAATGTTAAATATTAATAAACTGTTAATGAATTTGATGTCGTCCATTGTCCATACTCACTAGTACCCTTTGAATATTGTAGCGAGACATAGGAATCTGCAAGCTAACGCGGCAGTCGAACCCAGAGCAAAACAAATTAATTGTATCATTCTTACTCTAAACGCTAATGACCTGCGGTCGTAGCGAAACAAGTCGTTACATATTCTCTGTAAACTACAATATATAACGATGTTTTGGGTATAACGATTTCCATATAATGATGCTTTCGGTATAACGATTTCCATATAACAATTTTTGGGTAACGTGACAGTAATGTTACCCACCAGGCGTCCCCTGCATCTGGTTTTGGAAAATAAAATATCCTACGATATACCCCTACTATATGAACAAGGTTGATGAATCATATCCATTTTTGGGTAACGTGACATATCGTAAAGTTACCCCTGACAAGGGAACTGCATCTGGTTTTGGATATTGCGGTCAAAATAAAAATTTATCCTACTGATAATATACCTACATATCCTGAGTACAAGTGTGATATGAGACTTTGGATGGATAAGATGAACCGGAATTGATGGAGAGTCATCCTTTGGTAACTATCCTACAAGTAAATAGAATTCCCGGGACTTGATAAGACATTATTAGTTTGGGGCCTGGTTCGGGAGTCCTAAATACTTTTAAAGTTTAGGTTCCGATGAGTTCAGGATGGATCGATGCTGGTATCACACCAATGAAGGTCCAATTTCAACTTTGAAATGTAATCATGACAAGTATTAGATAAAAATAAATAGTGTTGTAATATTAGTAATCACACAGTTGTGTATTCGTACTCTCTGAGGTACAATGTTATCAAAGTAGCGGACGATGCATCAACTATGGAACGGAAGTTGATCTTTTAATTAAGCAGGCAGTTTTTACAAGGATCAATCTGATTGGTTAATTAAATTAATTTAATTGTTTTCTTGCAACGTTTACTTAAAGAGTTCCATTTCCGTTCCACATTTGAAGTATCGGAGTATCTCACCTTGTTCATGTAGTAGGGGTAGGTTATAATATTTTTATCATCAAACTGGAAGCAGACGCCTGTGCGTTACCCCATTTGGTAAAGAACCCCTTTTGGTACAAAATTAGGGGTTTTTCCTCTATAATCCTAGTTATTGTGTTTTGTTATTTATGAAAATATAAGTACAAAATGACAATTAAAGCTCAAATTTGACTTTGATTATCGATTAATATTCTTATAGACGCCTAAGCTTACATCGAAATAAACAAAATGACAAAATGTTAACAGTGGGTGCCGCAAAGCCAATCGACGGCTATTTTACGCTACATTGTTATGCGTTTCCAACAAAAGTAAATACATTATACGCCATTTTAGTTATTACTACGAATGCGCGATTGGATCGCCTTGACGACAACCGCGTTGGATGGAGATTGGGGCATTATAATTCTTAAAAATGAACTATAAATTACATGTGCCGGTAGCTTCTAAACCGATCAAATATAATTTTACAACGTAATTATCCAGGTTACTAGAGCAAATTCGGTGTTGGGATATATAAGGGATAAGTTTTTTATGGAAATTGGAATGATGAGACCTCGTTCATATTATTATGAATCAGTTCGTTATAATAGTTAATTTACAGAGAAGATGTCAGAAAATTTAGTTTTAATTGTAGGATAAAAAAAAAAACATTGATTGTTCATTTATCAGACTGTATCTCATGCCACGAGTACAGTTATCGTTACAGGGGTTTATCAAGTGTTAAAAAAAAAAAAAAAGAAAAATAACTTATTGAAAAATTTTGCCAGATGGGCTAAGCCCTGTTTTCTGGCCGGAGTTTGGATTACCTCCCTTTGTTCGATAGTATTCGGTATAAGTTCACCGACTGGTGATTATAAAAATAGTTTTACATTCTGACTCACGGATTTGTTAATATTAGTACAATATAAAGAAAGTATATAATAATCCATGAGCGATAGTTTATCGCCATTTTTCTTATGGAAAAACGGTGATGTACATTTGTAGTGTTAGTAACTAGTCCCGTAAAGAAAAACAAGTATTTTGACACCATTATATACCACTTCTCCAGTCACAAGTGTCAAAGTAGATATGTATATGTGTATTTTAAAGTAGTACACAAGAGATAATTAATATATGAAAATTTTGTCACACGTGTGTAAATGTACTCGCATGTGTACTTAACCCTTAAATTTACGTTCAAGTTCAGACTAAAGGTCATCCGTCTCCGAGGTCACTATAAGCTCTTCAATGTTTCCACAATAGTGGTTGGGGGCCCCCTACCGGACATATCATGGAACCATTTCATCATATGATTTTATGAATATCGATAACCTAAATGCTGGGCGGTGATAAACCTGATATATTATTGCACTCGTGTCGGCTGATATAAGCTAACCATCAGCGGTGGTACATACATTTAGTGTGATATAATGCTATTTAGTCCTATACTATTTAAAAATCTTACTGAAAAGCTTAAAGCGTTATTTCTTATCAAAAATCTAATTATAAGAGAAAAAAAACCTCCCTATTTATTAGGACTTTACATATATAGTTTAATAAATTGTTTGTTTCATCAACTGACGCAGCAGTATCACAAAACTCCCCCCATAATTATAAAAAGTTATCTATTGCTGATGAATCTTTCTGCATAAATGTGAATATAAAGTCAAATGTAGCTTGAATGGTGCTGCTTGGATACTCACCCTCAAAATGTGCAACAGCAGCTTGGGCTTCACTGCATGTTGACACTTCTTTAATTAGTGTCTATATACGGCACACGTAGCTTGAATATATACTCACCTCAAAAACTGTCATCAGCAGCTTAGGATTCGACGTACTACTACTGTTCACATTATCTCTTTAATTATATCCTAATTCTTCAATCTATTGAAATTTAAGTAACACTCTTTATTTATTACTGTGGGTGAACAATTCAAATATCAAAAGTTATTCAAAACAATAATGGAAGATTTCACTGTGCTAAATAACCAATACCTTTTGAACTAATATAACTACATGGATGAATAAATGTAAGACCTTATACTTTGTGTACATAGCCATATTTTTTATACATACATGTATACCTATATATTATTCGTTCTGTAATCATACACTAAATATTTTCCAGGTGGAAGACAACAAGGTAAATCTTGAACAGGTAACTTTACCTTTATGATTACGGACTAAAATTAGTTTATAACATCATTACATTGTATGGGATTTGATTTTCAAAATGTAAGGCGTTTCCGGGCTACTGCCATCGGCAAAAGCATAATGCCTTGTCATATCGGCGTTCTTAACTTAGGTGTCGCTGGATGTAAGTGTTTGAAGCCAATGCATAGATATTGGTAAACGAAGCTGTGTTGGACGCTTCCTTGCTATATTTTCCGGAAATTATATTAAACCGGGACTTTGGCGGGAATTTGCTGGGCACGAGATCCTCGGGACTGCGCCGAGGCTTTCAGTTTTCTACCGGGCCTTGAGAGGTGAGGGTCGTGTTTTTGAAACCTATGTAATTTTTATATATTTGTCGCCCCATCCTTGCCCTAATTTGCTGTCGTATAGTATGGAAATGCATTAACATTACTGTGTGTGTATTTTTCGCTGTCAGTCGATATTTTTGCTATATTTTTGAGGTTGAAATACTTGTGAAATTGTGCAATGTCGGACTCACAGGGACCTGGCACGATTTTTATTTAAACTAAAATATACATATATATATATTATAGTATCAAGGGTATGAACTCTCGGCGATCGAGAAAAACGGGACCTTATTTGTTTTTAAAACCCTTGATTATTTTAAATAACATGGAGTTTCTAATACTATATGAACGGAATATATTTACCTAACAGAAGAATAATCTTAGCTTTCCATTTAGTGCTTGTAATGAAACAAAATTCATGCCCAAGTAATAGACGAAGATAAGACTTGAATGAATTGTGCGGAAATTAAAGAATAATTTGCTAGGTATAGACCATTTTCCTCCTGTCCTTTCCTGTCGAAATGGTCCGTCCTCGGCTCTCTAATGGGTACCTCAAAAAACCAAGCACAAATCTCATATACTACGGGATCTTGTGGTGGTAACAGTACCATAATTGTGTGTTATCTACTTTCTCCGTTGGAGGATGTCATTACTTGGAGGATGTACTTTGAAGAAACTCCATTTAAAAACATCTGTGTAGCTCACTTACTTTAACCGTCACCGCCATGTTTCATTTGTTCTTCGGAACGCTTTTCGAGTTTACACATAAGCACAACATAACATAATTTGCGTTAGTCACGATATGTAAAAGTAAAGGAGATATTTTGAGAATCTTCGCTGGAGAACGGTGTTTGTGAAATTGGAGGTTAAACTATCGATAATCGGCCCGGTGTGTAGCGCCACGTGCTCGGTCTTTCATTGATGGGTAGGAGTTAATTCTGATAGCGAAAACGTGAGAATATTAGCAGCAAAATTGTCCATTTCACAGTACTTCCCACTGAGCCACGCGGGTATTTTCTTGCTGTCACCTTTACACATGTTAAATATTAATAAACTGTTAAATGAATTTGATGTCGTCCATTGTCCATACTCACTAGTACCTTTGAATATTGCAGCGAGACATAGGAATCTGCAAGCTAACGCGGCAGTCGAACCCAGAGCAAAACAAATTAATTGTATCATTCTTACTCTACGCTAATGACTGCGGTCGTAGCGAAACAAGTCGTTACATATTCTCTGTAACTACAATATAACGATGTTTTGGGTATAACGATTTCCATATAATGATGCTTTCGGTATAACGATTTCCATATAACAATTTTTGGGTAACGTGACAGTAATGTTACCCACAGGCGTCTGCATCTGGTTTTGGAAAAATAAAATATCCTACGATATACCCCTACTATATGAACAAGGTGAGACAATCCATGAACCGGAAGTTGATCGAGAGTCATCCGGAACTCCTCGGGGAATAGACATTATTTTCGTGATAATACCCGATGAGTTCAGGATGGATCGAGGGTACGCTCCAATTCACTTTGAAATGTTCCGACAAGTATTAGATAAAATAAATAGTGTTGTAATATTAGCCCACAGTTGTGTATTTGTACTCTCTGAGGTACAATGTATCAAAGTAGCGGACGATGCATCAACTATGGAACGGAAGTTGATCTTTTAATTAAGCAGGCAGTTTTACAAGGATCAATCTGATTGGTTAATTAAATTAATTGACCAATCAGATTGTTTCTTGCAACGGTTTACTTAAAGAGTTCCATTTCCGTTCCACATTTGAAGTATCGGAGTGTCTCACCTTGTTCATGTAGTAGGGGTAGGTTATAATATTTTTATCAAACTGGAAGCAGACGCCTGTGCGTTACCCCATTTGGTAAAGAACCCCTTTTGGTACAAAATTAGGGGTTTCCCTCTATAATCCTAGTTATTGTGTTTTGTTATTTATGAAAATATAAGTACAAAATGACAATTAAAGCTCAAATTTGACTTTGATTATCGATTAATATTCTTATAGACGCCTAAGCTTACATCGAAATAAACAAAATGACAAAATGTTAACAGTGGGTGCCGCAAAGCCAATCGACGGCTATTTTACGCTACATTGTTATGCGTTTCCAACAAAAGTAAATACATTATACGCCATTTTAGTTATTACTACGAATGCGCATGCCTCAAGTTGCTGACTAAAACGACCTACAAGGCCAGGTGCTCGGTTGGGGGTTTAATGATCCGGATTGCATAATACTCTAAAAGCGTTATGTTCTATTTCAAATCAGTTTATATGAATAAGTGTAGTGCTTATATTGTACTTAGAGCACCAATCCGTCTTTCATTTTCACTGAAAAATACGGGAAATGAAGCGCCAGATTTAGGTCGTAATTTGAATGGCGGTACTTTTTGAATAATCGTCGGTAAATAACAGAGTCACACATGATGATAAATTAATAGGAAACCTTTCGATGAAAGTTCATATGTACATAAATAAAAAAAATCAGCACTCGAATCGAGAAATCCAAAGCAAAATGTCCCGTGTACCAAAAGGGGTCCCGTCGCTTGCGTAAACCGGAAGTGACGCAATGTGAAATAAAACCGGTCTTTTTTTAGATTGCAGTTACGACGATATTTTTCATTATTGTTCACGTATGTACCAATTAATTAAGTGCAGTCCTTGTCAGAAACTGGCAAATATTAGATCATATTGAAAGCATATTAAAAAAATCGTAAAAAATGTGTATAACGAAATATCATGATTTCTTGGTATAAAGAATTCGTTGTCGTTGATTCCGCTTATCTCATTTTCTTTGTAATGTTAAACGCAATTAATGAAAAGCTAATCATTTATAATACTGAACGTTTACAGCAAAGGGTATACTTTATAAGTCAGCAGTATTTTATATTTCTAGAAATAAAAGTAAATGTTGCTTTGTTTTTGCCAGTCGAAATTATATTAACTTCTTTGTACAACTCACTACTGTAAATCTCGTTATTTTCGCGCTATTAAGATGGGAAATTGTAATAAAATTGTAACTAAAGATGTCAAAATTGAAATAAGGCCAAGTGTTTCTACGCTTAAATAATGTATCTCTTTTTTTTCTTTGGTGGTTTTCACCTTATCTGTTTGTTTTTGTTTTTTGGAAATAATCAATTGGTATAATTTGATTACTGGTTAAAACTGTGTATAATAATGACTGTTTCCATCCATTTATACAAATAATTCCAAGAAGCATCGAGGCCAGGCGATAGTTCCATCCTATATTGCGCACAACATAAGACCATAATTGGACGCAACACGGTGTAGCGCATCGGGCTGTGAGACACCTTGACAGACGGCTACTATACATTTTTGTTCATCCTGGCTTGCCGTGAAAACTGTTACAAACCTGGACAAAACGGAACAAAACGTGCAGCCAATCTGTATCAACCGTGATAAAACATGTTAGTTTACCATCTGTACCGTGACTGCCGTGGCAAATGTTTTGACAGTTTAAAAATCTGGCATAGCATCCACGGTAATCACGGCCGCTCACGTTTTGTCTATCACGTCCTCCCGCGTTGTCTCACGCTTTCTCAGGTCCTCCCGCGTTGTCTCACGCTTTCTCAGGTCCCCCCCCCCCCCCCCCCCCCCCCCCCCCCCCGCGTTGTCACACGCTACATATCAGTTCCTTCCACGATGTCTCACGCTGTTTTCACGTCCTCCCGCGTTTTCTCACGTTGTCTAACGGTCATCCCGTTTTGTCCACGGAGGCCTGAAACAGGGCTTCCGAGGCCGCCGGGAACATAGTGTAAACATGAGATGATTTTATAAATTATCAATATCAAAAACTGATCCGTGTTTACATAAAATAAAAAGAAAAGTACTATAAAATATAAAAATAAATTTAATGATTTTAAAAATTAATATAAATGGAAATTAATACATTGGTGAATATGCCAAGTAGTTGTTTAACTTTGCAAAAAGGACAACTCTGTCACTGAGGTATTAATATAAAAACATAAAAGTAAACAAATAAAAAGGTAAGTTCAGCACTAAATTAAAAGAAATCCAAAACTAAATTAAAATTGACTATTCAAATATCAAGTGCACATACAAACGAGATTTTGAGAAGACATTTAAATGTCCCGCTCAAGGTTATACTATTTGACATCGTCCAGACCCTATACTTAGAAGAATCTGTTTTGTGTTCTGCAATGTGCTAAGGACACGACTAACAAGCCAGTTAATATTTATGTTGTGTCCAAGGAAAGGCTGGTCAATGACGGCACTTTGGGTAAAGATGTTGATCTGTAAGAAATCAATCAAACTAGTAAAGTCTTGTTTGATGTGAGGGATCTGCTGGTCTGTTTCGTTGGAAATCATGTCAACGGCCGTGGAAGCAGTGAAGAGGTTGTACATAAACTTTGTGGCGTTCACTGTACAGTTGTCATCATCCTGTAAAAATGTAATAAGTATGTTTAAAGATAAAAAAAAATTATCACTATCATCATCATCATCATTATCATCATCATCATCATCATCGTCATCATCGTCATCATCATCATCATCTATCAATTGACAGCATGCATCTCAACCATTTCCCATTTCTTTTCTCCTTTTCAGGTCCTCTGACCTGTGTTAGGATCGCTGCCCGCCATCCGACAATTTCATTCAAAAGTCTGATTCAACGCGAATCAGTACCGGTATGCAGTGCAATTGAAATAGGACAATACTATTTTAGATAAATGATCCTGGTCCGACCCCAGCGACAGAGGAAATTTTGTTGTTTGACTGCTAAATAATCAATATATAATTACATTAATTATGGACCTTCCTAATATATGATATATGATGTTATAAAATAAAAAGTGGTACTGGCAGGGCGGTATAGCACCACACTAGCAAAAATCATTTTTACTTTAAATAGGATCATTGTTTCGAAAAAAGTTATTTGTATTATTTGATTAGCTGTAATTAGAAGGCGAATGTCCTAGGAAACACTAGGCTCAATGTGATGTCACAGACCAAATTTTATACGGAAAATAATCACCTCTACAAAACTATTATAAAATCAAAAAAATGATTGAGACCATGTTATGCAGAATTTCACTGAATATGTTTTATAATTATATCGTCGTGTAATTGCACTGGATAAATGTTTTATAATCAAATCGTCGTGTAATTACACTGGATAAATGTTTTATAATTATATCGTCGTGTAATTACACTGGATAAATGTTTTATAATTATATCGTCGTGTAATTACACTGGATAAATGTTTTATAATTATATCGTCGTGTAATTACACTGGATAAATGTTTTATAATGATATCGTCGTGTAATTACACTGGATAAATGTTTTATAATTATATCGTCGTGTAATTACACTGGATAAATGTTTTATAATTATATCGTCGTGTGTAATTACACTGGATAAATGTTTTATAATTATATCGTCGTGTAATTACACTGGATAAATGTTTTATAATTATATCGTCGTGTAATTACACTGGATAAATGTTTTATAATTATATCGTCGTGTAATTACACTGGATAAATGTTTTATAATTATATCGTCGTGTAATTACACTGGATAAATGTTTTATAATTATAAATGTTTTATAATTATATCGTCGTGTAATTACACTGGATAAATGTTTTATAATTATATCGTCGTGTAATTACACTGGATAAATGTTTTATAATTATATCGTCGTGTAATTACACTGGATAAATGTTTTATAATTATATCGTTGTGTAATTACACTGGATAAATGTTTTATAATTATATCGTCGTGTAATTACACTGGATACAGGTTTTACACGTGTAACTTACCATATGTTTTGGAGTCGGTTCCATCACTAATAAATTCTGCTTTGTAAACATTTCCTTCTGAAAAAAAAGTATTACTGTTATTCAATTACATTTTGTTTTTAATGTACTTCTATATTGAGTCACACATACATTGTAAATGCAACAACCAATCCAATAGGATTTTTGACAAGCATAGAAATGCTGCTATCACATCTTCAATTCATGTCTTACCATTTCGGAGATCCTTTGTATACATCTTTGGATACAGAATAATAATTTAAAAAAAAAAAAAACAGAAAAAATAGGAGAAAAGTCCTAATTGATGCATTTCTATTTGAGGCATTGATAGTATGTGTAGGTTAAAAGAATTTATATCGCTACCATATCAATGTTTTTTTTTCTAATTGAAGCGATGTGCATTAATTAAACATATTTTAATCATCACAATTTTAATGGCTGAAAACATTCATTATCGAATTCTTCATCAAACTTAACAAATAAACTTAATCAAAGTACAGTAGGTACTGAAGGAGGCGTTGTTCAAGTTCATGAAAAAGATATAAAATGGTCTCGATTTCAAAACTGTATGGTATTTTGATAATTAAGATAAAACAGCTTCCCCAAAGTTCATTCATATATTCTTCAAATGTCTTGTCCCAAGGGAAGTTTTAATGCATATCAATCATAGCAATAATTACATCAGGTTTCTTAATTTTACTGTCGTGCTACGTATTTTCTAGAATTTACCTTTGAAATGAATTTTATGACAATATATTCATCAGGACACTTGACCTTTAATGATAATGAACTAAGTTTTCCCGGAGTTTATACAAAAAAAACTTCAACAAACTTGAACTTTGACATAGAACGACATTTTTCTGCCATCTGTCCTCTACCAAATAACCTCATAACCTTTTAAGTCGTTTTTAAAGTGATTCCTTTTGTTTTTTGCTACCTTTGTTATTTTTTATATGCATGTACTTTGTAAGTTTTCATTGTGATTGAAAGAAAATACATGGGTGCAATGGAACGCTTTGGTCACTTGCTACCTGGTATTTTGGTCTATGCAATCAACTAAGTATAAGGTCCAAAGGACAATGGCAAATATACTGTTTAAAAGGTCTTCAAGGAATCAATAATACTAGATTTTTCTAAAAATAAGACTAGATTTTTCTAAAAATAAGACAGGGTTATTATTCATAAGGACGAATTCTGATTTATCAAATAGAAAGAAATATAATACATATTAAATGTCGGGTCTTTAGGCTTGTTAGCTATAATATTTATATGAAGTTGTTAATAAATAGCTTATTTGACTCCTGTGACGTTGTTTGAATAAATGTCAACATAATCGAATATATTATTTGGACATACTTCGAAGTCCTGTACTTTATATTAAATTATCTGCAGTTCCAATACTTTGTAAAGCCAATCCGCATCTTAGCTAATGACAAGAAGTCAGTTAAACATGTTTGCCTATTTGATCCCAGTGACCTTAATTAAATCGACAATTCAGTGAGGCTAATTCGTTACATAACCGCGAAGCAAAATATGACATAAATGTATTATTCTACATTCCTTATGAAACATACGGCAAGAAAAAGTGATAAATTCCACAACATTGTTCAGTATTTTGATTAATACCATTGAAATTCCAAACGTTGATCAATACGATTAAGCAGGTACAACATGTGCGTTGTACCCTTACCCGAGTCAAAATCACACACGTTAAACAGATGCAATATATAACCACTGAGGAGTTGATGAAATTATTTTTAGACAAGAATGTGCATCTAATAATGTTAACACAACTGTAAGAGCGATTTGAGTAGTTATAGACAATTCTTTGCTACACAGGCAAGGATCAGGGTTCGGCATACAAGGCTATGTGTAATGGTGATTGAACATTTCACATACACTTGACTACAGTGGGCTTTTCTGACATATCACAGTAAAACCAACTAATCTAATTTCCATTAGAACTGGATTGTTTCCGATATATGTGCAAGTTTTAATGTACTCTTAGACTGAATTGTCCCTTTAAGTTTATTCATTAAAACACTTTTTGTAACCATTCATCTCAACATGTTACAACCCTAAAGACTGGTCTTTTTAAGTCTTTTTAATCAACAAGAATTTCTTGAAATATCTTGGATTACCTGACTCATGTGACCTTGAATAAATCAATGACACGTTATTTTCATTTGAACAAACATGGTAGCCCTTCATCCTAACATACCAAAGGCCAAATATCAGATACATATATATAAGTTAGAAAACTTGTGCCCAATCCCACTGCATATCACAACATCACAATAAAATATGTTTAAATCAATAGTTAGGATACTTAGATTTAGAGAAGATGTTGTTAAAAGGGAATGTACATGTATTCGAATAATGACCTGTATTTACTGGTTGTTTTCGTGTTTTATTTTGATTGTTTTTGCTTCAATTTGTCCTAACAAAATATTCATCTATGGTGAATCATCAAAATTCTACATTGACAAAGACATTTCAGCCCAATTGTCATAACAGTTGACCTTAAAATCACCATCGCTTACATCAGTGATTTTCATGTAGTACCATCTAAATCTCTGCTTATATACGTATATATATATATATAAATTTTGATAGAGAACATCCACGTAAGCTTCAATATAGTTGATAATATACTACTAAAATTATAAAAGCAAAAAATTTATGTTTGTGGATGGACATATATAGATCACAATAGATAGACAGATAGTACCAGGTATGACGAGACCTTCGATAACTTTTGATAAATACACAGACCGTAGCACACAAAATTTTTTTTCCAAAATATCAATGTCCATATTTTTATACGTTTATAGTTTCCTGAATAAATATATTGATACCTCATAAGTGTCAATTTGGGCCCTCTGGTGGCCATATACACGCCTCTATAAAAATAACTTACGAGTGTGAAATAAATAACCCCGAGTTGTATGAGCTGTTTCTACCACAATACAGTGATTTTGAGATATCAATATGACGTGGATTAAGTCCCAACTTTCGGTGATTGTGACGTCACAACAACCACGTCAGAATATGACGACACAATCATAGGGAGGTGGAAGTAATCGACAGTAAAAACCCGACGTATTATACCATTTACAAGAAAGCAAGTTTAATTTCAAACGTTATTTACCGACATGTACCAATCGATAGGCACACTCATCACAGTTATTATATAATGATTTGCGAGAAACGCCACGCATTGTGGTAGAAACAATTGTACGTTATGAATATAACGTTACGACATGCTCGGAAATGTTAGAAAAATAAAGAAATTCTCAGCATACATACCACGTCAACATACAGTTGATTGAGCCTGTAGACTGCCAATATAGTGTGCTGACAGAGTCGTGATGTTGAGGGCGTACTGGACACTGCACACGTCAAACCAATGTTGAAGGGATTTGTTTCTGGGAAATCATTTCCTTGATTCATCGTAATATCGTCGTTTTTTGTAACCGGCATTGCGTAATAGGTAGATGCCGTCATCAGGCCAACAAGGGTAAAAATAAGTCCTAGAATAGGACAAAATACGGTCAGACATCGCTCAGCAGTAACATCATACTCATAAATCTTTGTAGAACTAATATGGAATCTATACGGGCTACAAATGTTGTTATTAAGACAAATACATGTACATGTAATGTAATTAAATAGATTTATATAAATATATCATTAAATTTCGTTTAAAAGATTCACTACTTTTCGTATCATCACTTGAACAAATTAGGAAGTAAATCTGTAAGGAGAAGTAAAATCAAAGTACTTAAAGTACTGTAGGCGTTACCGCTGATAGATTATCTATTAAATGCATTATAGGGAAGCTTATCTGTAAAGTGTATTTTCAGGTTTTACAAGACATTAATTAAAGAATGATAAGTGACAAATATGTTTTATGATATCAAACTTTGAAATAAACCTTGAACTCATTACCTCGATTTACCTGTGTTATTATGTAAGCATGATAACGACATTAGCAATTATAATTACAAACAAAAACATAGAAAAATGTTCTTGCAAACAAAAACATAGTCATCGTTTCCCCCTTTTCACATATTGATTTTTTTGTAGACGATTGGTCAAAGGGATATGAAAATACTGATAAACATAAGGAACTATAAACAATCATCAGTGAAAAGATACCGATTCCACAATTGTCTTTGACTTGTATCCCTTGGCCAACTAAATTTGCTTTATGATGTCATAAATAATAAATTGAATTTATATATTCCATGTGTATAATACGTACAGGTAGTATCAGTGTAGATTTCTATATTACTTAAATCAAATTGAAAAGTTTGATAATTACCAGGTCAATTCTCGACAGGAGGCCTAATAGACTCATTCCTTTACAATTTAGTGTTATGATTATTTATGTATATGCACTGATGTTTACATATCTTCCTTTAAATATGTATGCTGTCATCAACACAAATATACAGCTATACAAACTATCTTAATCAGTTGAAGAAAATGCTTGTCTTATAACCAATTAAATCAAAAACATCGGTAATATCAGAATCATAATTTAATTTAGACATGTAGATCATAATTTATCAATAGTGCAATGACCTTTGCGAAACAAAAATTAAAAGTTTCTTTAAAAAAATACATATAAAAAGGCTGTTACAACACCAACAAAATGGAAGATTCCCTGTGCAAACTATGTTAACAGTGAAGATTCATTTCGTTGTTTTTCAACAGCATGTTTAATTTTCAACAGCATTCGGGGTCAGTTTTCAACGTTGAAAAATGACCCGAGATACAACGTTACACCGGTGTCGCCAAATCCTCACATTCAAGTGAGTGGCTGATCATGGCATTTATAAAGTGTAAAACAGCGAAATGAGTCTTTACTATGCACATATATGACACTCCGTTTAAGATTTACTTATTATTGTTTTTTAAGAAAAAAAATGGTTTTGTTTCGAAAAGCTAGAGGGCTAAGTAAGATATTTTATAAAGTTATGTGTCAATATCACAAATGCTTTACGTAGCAATGTGTCTAAATAACTTTTTTTTTTGCATGCATGTCTGTACTTTATTCCATAATGGACATAGTGCCATGGAAAAAAAACAAAAAAAAAATTTTTATCGGTATTGCAATTATTTATTTAATTATTTAATTAATATTGATACTTTTATCTTAAAGTAAATTAGGAAGTTCTTGGGAACTTTTCAATGATGGTGTAATTTAACTTAAAGTAACTTTTGGAACTGAAGACAAAACTAGTCTGCTCCAGCTTTTGAAAGAGAAAACATGCAATTCGTCAGCAGTGTTGCATCTTTATCTAAGACATAGATAATTTAAATGTCTGGTTATATATACCATAAATGGGCGAAACTGTTGATATTTATTTTAGGTTATCTATAGAAAACCAAATGATTTGACACATTCAGCTGTAAAAAAATCACTCAAATGGACAAACAAACATGAACGATGGCTTCTAAACAAAAGGCAAAACACAGAATTTATGCACTGTAAAAAACTCTTGTTTTTATGCTTTATGTGTGTTTAGAGGAAAACATACCAGCATAATTCTCTAATACACTAACGAACTACACTAAAGAAAATTGAAACGGTAACTTTTGGTATTGAATAACATTAAAGGCTTTGTGCAGTCAAAAATGATAATTTCAGTTTATGCTGGAAATGGCTTTATTAGCACGTGTAGAAACTCTCCGTGCCGCGCGCGACCGGAATAACCTCTAAGCCGTCGATATCGTGCACGTGGTCCAAAATTCTGACCGCCCGATTATGCATATTTTCTGGCTCTAAACCGTGTGACGTCACAATAGTCCGTGGCTTATAGCTGAACTATACTGATGTGCTATCACAGGAAAAGCCGATCAACGATTTGTTATGATTAGTTTTGAGTGAAGTTAATCGTACAATAACTTTGGCTCGAATTTAAATAACTAAAAGAGTGAAATTCGATGTTTCAAATACTCTAATTTATGCTCTAATAGCAGGTATCTTCGTGTAATTATGAAAGAAAATCCACACAGAAATAAAAGTTTCGGATTTTTTGTCGAGGAGTTAGCAACGAATAAGCTTTAATTAGATTGTGTTGTGTGTTGCTAACCGAATAAATTGAGATACATTTATTACAATACCGTAAAACGTTTCAACATATGGTAGAAAGAATTTATTTTTGATATTATAAAAGATCTAAATATTGAGATATTAAGCGAAACAAACTATTTTTACAGACCGTGCGGTCGTTTTCAATTTTTAATCGATATACGAGTAGATGCGCCGATATAGATATATGATTAGTTTGGTTTGATGGTTATATGTATATTCCAACAATGTTAGAGGTATAGCACGACGAGACACTTTTGATCATTACGTCGTGTCGCACATCAGAAGTTTCTCAATATCGAGATCTAATATTATTGGATTAGGTTATGTACTACCTGGACCAGGATGTTATTAACCTGTACACAACGCCATTCATCGAACTCACCTGTAATTACCTGGCCTCGGGCTATTTGCTATTCGTTGGACTATATCGGGTATTTGCTATTGTCTTACAGCTGTCAATCAGGTTAGGACACCCGTTAAATGGATTGTGATTTGAATTATGGAAACCCCGTACATCTATGCTCTAGGTTTTTAATTGTCACTTCTTGATTCGTGAGTATGAAAATGACGGCACAATTAACTTCAACCTAACTAAATGTTTTACTGATAGTGTTTTAAAGTGATAAACATTTTCTGTATGGTGAATAGATACTACCTTTCATCGTGTTGATCTGGCAAGTATGGAAGGCCTTCAAAGGAGTTCTAATTAGTATGAATTGCTAATGAAAAGTAAGTCATTTATATAGTGTACATATCGAAAATTTGTAATTGCAAAATCCCAAAATTTCAATTGTAAAGTTTCGTTTTCCTATGATAGGATGTTGCTTCTAGGGTTTACCCGGTGATCTGACTTGCGGGATGCCCTGATAAGCGACACAATAGTGATGTGTACCTTAGTAAGTTTAGTGATGTGTACCTTAGTATGTTTAGTGATGTGTACCTTAGTATGTTTACTTACTATCGTTATACTCTTATTTCCTAAACAAACTTCATCTAAAGGGAAAAAAGTTCTGATTAAAACAGTACAAATGTCGTCTTTTACAATTAAATTTTAAATATTTTGGTTTATTGATGATTTGTGAACTTATCGCGCGTGTTGAGGACTTATCTGCGCTATCTTCATATTCAGATATGGCACATTTTTAGATAAATAGGAAGCATATGACTAAGTTTTATCTTGTTACATCTATAATGTAGTTGTCTGTATTTTGGCGTTAAGGTTGTATTATATCATTCACTATTTTCTTGAGTTCACAGTGGTCGACCTCCACTGTATGAATTTCGGAAATAGCGATCGCCGAAGCGAGAGATTTTACTTCAGGAAGTGACTCATTTTTTATTAAGTTTATTATCATTGTTACGAAGATGAACTAAGCTAAATAATGTAAATGAAGATTAACCGATATATATTTCAAAATTGAAGTAACAACACTGAAACAAATCAGGAGGTAGTTATATATACATGTGGTAGTTATATATACAGGTGGTAGTTATAAATACAGGTGGTAGTTATATATACAGGTGGGAGTTATATATACAGGTGGTAGTTATTTATACAGGTGGTAGTTATATATACAGGTGGTAGTAGTTATATATACAGGTGGTAGTTATATGAGTCATTCTCTGAAAAGTTTCAAATTGCTGTCTTCTCTATATTGTCTTTTTAGAAATATTTTAAAAGGGAAAGGTTATGTTTGAGGTTTAAAATTGACTATATGGAACAAAGAAAATAAATTTGTAATGCTTTGTTCTGAAAATGAAAATTATGTTGATTTTTTTTTAATTCAAAATAGGTCAACCACAGCAAATAGGCTTGTAACAGTAGAAATGACCCAAAGTCATACTTAAATAAAACATCGTCTAAGTGTGAGAAAATGTTAAGTTAGTATGTGTTTTGCAGGCAATCATCAAATATTTAAAAGCTTTAATAGGTTTTGTCCAAAAAAACTATTTTAAGAAATTTTGAAGAAAAAGTTTGCCTGCCCTTTGAAGAAATGTCTGTGGTGTTACTACAATCATTTTGGTTCAAATGATGCATCACTAGGAAGGATAAGTACTATAATTCATATATGTAATGTATTAACTAAGCATCTACTCCCTACCTATAAATTAAATCGCTACTTGTCATAGAGTTCTGCAAGGATTGTAACCAAATTTGGGCACAAGCAACCTTGGGGGGAAAAAGAAACAGAGTTTGTATAACTTTTGGCTCTGACCCCCTGGAGGCAGGAGGGGTGGCGCCTGGGGCCAATAGGGTAAATAGAGGTAAATCATATGAATTGCTAATAGTGATAGAGCTATGCATGAATTAAAATCAGATGTGACCAGAAACATCCTCTGGGAAAGGGGAAGAGGATGTGTACAAAGTTTGGCTTTGGCCCTGCTGGGGGCAGGAGAGGTGGGCCAATAGGGCAAATGAAGGTAAATCCTATAAGTCGCTACTATTATATTATTATTATATAATTAAAGAAGTCTTAAAATTTTGAATGTATTGTAACCAAATTTGGCAAGCAAGTTCCGCTAGGGTATGGGAGCATAATTTGTATAAATCTTGGCTCTGACCCCATGGAATAGAAAGACTGGGGCCAAATAGACAAATAAGGGGTCAATGTTTAAAAACAATTATCAATGAAACATGATCCTGTATTCTGAACATTGCTTGGCATTACAAACCCATTGAGCGATGCATGCCCTCTGGGCCTCTTGTAAATATATGGCTAAAAATGAAATCATTATAAATGTATTTGTTGCAGATGATAAAAACTGCTGAGGATGTTGATAAGTTACTCAGACAACTGTCATTCAAGCCAGACTAGTCGGAGAGGACAGATACAGTAAGTCACCAGGCAACCACATATACTCCTCTTACAGGTAGACTGTTGTTTCATACAGCAAAGATACAGTAAGACACAAGCTACTACAATAATACTTTAAATATTACAAACATTGTGGGAGACTTGACATACAAGATACCGTCACGTCACAAAAGCTGACAATAATACTCTCTATACGACCAAGACTATGGAGACATTGTCAGACAGGATACAGTAATTCACAAGGCAACAATATCGATACTCTCTTTGTACAAAGACGTACAAACACTTTAAGGTGAGACTTGTCCAGACAGTATACAGTAAGTCACAAGGCAACAATACAACTCTCTAACAAATAGACTAGTGAGACTTGTCAGACAGATAACAGTAGTCACAAGGCTACAATGATACTCTCTTACAGGGAGACTTGTCAGACAGATACCAGTAAGTCACTCAGGCTACACTAATACTCTCTTACAAACACTTGGGAGACTTGTCAGACAGATACAGTAAGTCACAAGGCTACAAAGATAACTCTCTTACAAACACTAGGAGACTTTGTCAGACAGATACAGTAAGTCACACAAGGCTACAATGATTACTCTCTTACAAACACTTGGGAGACTTGTCAGACAGATACAGTAAGTCACAAGGCTACAATAATACTCTCTTACAACACTTGGGAGACCCTTGTCAGACAGATACAGTAAGTCACAAGGCTACAATGATACTCTCTTCACAAACACTAGGGATAGACTCGTCAGACAGATACAGTAAGTCACAAGGCTACAATATAATACTCTCTTACAAACACTAGGGAGACTTGTCAGACAGATACAGTAAGTCACAAGGCTACAATAATACTCTCTTACAAACACTAGGGAGACTCGTCAGACAGATACAGTAAAGTCACAAGGCTACAATGATACTCTTTTACAAACACTAGGGAGACTTGTCAGACAGATACAGTAAGTCACAAGGCTACAATAATACTCTCTTACAGGGAGACTTGTCAGACAGATACAGTAAGTCACAAGGCTACACTAATACTCTCTTACAAACACTAGGGAGACTTGTCAGACAGATACAGTAAGTCACAAGGCTACAATAATACTCTCTTACAAACACTAGAGAGACTTGTCAGACAGATACAGTAAGTCACAAGGCTACAATGATATTCTCTTACAAACACTAGGGAGACTCGTCAGACAGATACAGTAAGTCACAAGGCTACAATAATACTCTCTTACAAACACTAGGGAGACTTGTCAGACAGATACAGTAAGTCACAAGGCTACAATAATACTCTCTTACAAACACTAGGGAGACTTGTCAGACAGATACAGTAAGTCACAAGGCTACAATAATACTCTCTTACAAACACTAGGGAGACTTGTCAGACAGATACAGTAAGTCACAAGGCTACAATAATACTCTCTTACAAACACTAGGGAGACTTGTCAGACAGATACAGTAAGTCACAAGGCTACAATAATACTCTCTTACAAACACTAGGGAGACTTGTCAGACAGATACAGTAAGTCACAAGGCTACAATGATACTCTCTTACAAACACTAGGGAGACTTGTCAGACAGATACAGTAAGTCACAAGGCTACAATGATACTCTTTTACAAACACTAGGGAGACTTGTCAGACAGATACAGTAAGTCAAAAGGCTACAATAATACTCTCTTACAGGGAGACTTGTCAGACAGATACAGTAAGTCACAAGGCTACAATAATACTCTCTTACAAACACTAGGGATACTTGTCAGACAGATACAGTAAGTCACAAGGCTACAATAATACTCTCTTACAAACACTAGGGAGACTCGTCAGACAGATACAGGAAGCTAAGTCACAAGGCTACAATAATACTCTCTTACAAACACTAGGGAGACTTGTCAGACAGATACAGTAAGTCACAAGGCTACAATGATATTCTCTTACAAACACTAGGGAGACTTGTCAGACAGATACAGTAAGTCACAAGGACACAATAATACTCTCTTACAAACACTAGGGAGATTCATCAGACAGATACAGTAAGTCACAAGGCTACAATAATACTCTCTTACAAACACTAGAGAGACTTGTCAGACAGATACAGTAAGTCACATTAGGCTACAATGATATTCTCTTACAAACACTTGGGAGACTTGTCAGACGGATACAGTAAGTCACAAGGCTACAATAATACTCTCTTACAAACACTAGGGAGACTCGTCAGACAGATACAGTAATAAGTCACTAGGCTAATACTTTCTAAAAAACACTTATCAGAATGAATAAGATCTTTAAACAACTTCTTGTGAATAATTCAAGAGTTCTTTATTTTGTCTTTATTGTTTGTCACTACTTAATTCTTTGAGGTGTTGTATTGTGCCAATAGTCAGACGACCTTTAAGGCCCATGGGCCTCTTATTTAATAAGGATTTGAAAATGAAATAAGGAAACTTATTGATTAAGCAAAAAAAAAAAAAAAAAAATCATAGAGATGATTAAAATATATTTAAGGTAGCTCCATACTTTTAGGAAAACCTCTGTCATTTTTTTCTAACACTTCTAATTTTCTTTCAATTTTCATGCAGATTTCAAATCTGTTAAGAAACATGGGTGATCTCGAACTACTTTTTGAGATATTTGAGCTTGCTATATACCATCTGTGCAACTTTGCTGGCCGAAAGTAGAAAAAATTCATAAAATTATGTTTTCTGTAATATTAGGGTAGATGTTAAGTTTCAATCCTGTGGATTTTTTGTCCTAAATTTCTAACGATACGACAATATACAAAACTATTGTATTTTTACAAATGCAAAGTAAGTTTCGTTATTGCCTAGGACCATTTCTAAACGTAATTATCATATTTTGCCATAATTTCAGGAATTTCTGTCAAAGGGGTCCCTTCTTATCATTTATTGCGACGAACGTTACTTCCGGTGTTTGAAAATCCATTCCCATTTACAACAGGAACCGCAAAAACCTCAAAGATATCATCTAATTTTCACTTCATTGCTTTTATTTGATTTATTTAATGATTTTAAACATTCAATATAATATGAAGACAATTTTGGCCTACTGACAAAATACCCAAGTGGAATGTTATAGTGTCTCGGAAACCATTCTGGAAATCAAAACAACCTCCGCAGCTTCCGGTATAGCGTCATATGAATTGGCTTGGTTTTCAAAAGTATGGACCTACCTTAAACTAAAATAATAGCTTGATGAATGTAAACACAAATATGTATCCAAATGTAGAAAGAATTGAGGAATTTATAGCAAGAATTCCAAATTAGGATGGAAATATAACAAAACTATGTTTTTCAACCATCTTGAATGCATTGCTGTGGAAAAACATTTTTGTCAAACTATCTTTAGCCAACTATCATCAAATGGGCTATTCAAACAGAAACATATATATATATATATATAAGGCCCTTTATATACATAGAGATTAGAAACTCGTTCTTTGTCTTAGAAGGACCTCAGGGCCCGGCACCATAAAACTTTCTCAGACAGATTTTTTACTCAAGCCTAAAATCATATACTTGAGTAAAAAATCTGTCTGAGAATAGTTTTATGGTGCCGGGCCCTGGTTTATAGGCATTTTCCCTTGGCTAGCTACTTTTAAGTGTATTCTTATAAACATGATATTTTTGAATCAATGCAAAGTTTAAAGGCCCATTATCTTTCCGGAGCAAAATATAAAGGTTTCTTAAAAAACATTAATAACATCAGAAAATGCATACCGATGACCTAAAATAAGGTTACGACACCAAACATATGCAAGATTTCCTGCGTAATATATGAAAACAGTGGAGAGTAAATTCGCTGTTTTGCCGTCTGGCGCAGTGATAGTCAACTACTGCGCGGTATTTAGGACGACGGCGGGAACATGATACGACCCGCGTTATGAAAATAAACATTTTATTTATTTTAAACAAATCGTTCAGAAGGTGATGAATATGTAGTATTAACGGTAAGTTAATAATTTTTGCGACTCTACAAAATTATCGATCTTGTTTTACATTCCTATTTTAAAAATTAAAAGCCGTTTCGGAAAGGTAGTGGGCCTTTAAACATTATATCATGGTTTGATATGATCAACTTTCCCAATTAATATGATTTGATATGAAAATGGCCATTTTTACCTGGTTTTTCAAAAATCAGACATTCAAAACAGGAAGTGGATTTGGTTTTATTAGTACAAGTTAAAATGTTATTTTTTCTTTTCAAAATATCATACTCAAACCATCTAAAAATTACTGAACTTGTGTAACATATCAAAATTATTCTACTGTATTCAACTATTAAAAGAGTATATGTAAAAAACCCAAAGCACATAGAGTGGTACATTAATTATTATATACAGTAATAATATAATATAATCTGCCGATCGTAAAAATGGCGGAGTTGCCAATCTCTCTAATGTATGTTTCTGATTCAAATCGCCTTTCGTACATGGTCCATGGTTTGTCCGGTAACAATTTCTCAAAAAATACTGAAGAGATCTTTCTCAAATTTCATATATGTAGGTTCTCCTAGGACATTAGTTATGTATATTTTATTTTTGGAACCAATCAGTCAACAAGATGACCGACAGGCCACCATCTTGGATTTTGATATTGGAGATTGTTACCACAATTTCTAAGAAAGTAATGAAGGGATCTGTCTCAAACTTCATATGTAGGTTCCCCTTAGGCAACCTAGTTATGGGTATTGTCCACCATCTTGGATTGTGATAGTTTAAGTTTGTTATCGCTATTTCTAGGTAAGTACTGAAGAGATCTTTCTTATATTTCATATGAAGTTTCCCATGGAAGTTATGCAAATGCATTTTGAGACTAATAAGTCAACAAGATGGCTGACAGGCCGCCATCTTGGATTTGGTAGTTAAAGTTTAAAAAGCAGAGAAAAGATTCCTCTTTCCATTTTAAGACATACATAATTCTTTAGTGGATGCCAACATCCCTCTGGGATTTCTTGCAATGGTCATGTCATAATTTGTTCTTTCTTTCGATCAGGACTACGAATTACTAAAGATACATATATGGAAGACAACTATCCATTTGATCCAAACGCAGTTCTCCCGGAACCATTATCAAAAAGGAAAGGAAAAAGAACTCAAAAGACCTGTGCAGAAATTCATGAGGAGCTTGAGAATGAAGAACTTGGCAAAAAACCATCATCTTGATAAACATCTCTATATAATCTTTACTTAATGTACGTACAGTATTGGGGAAAAATGTAATATATGTGTTTTCAAATGTATACTGCAATGATAGTTATATGTTGAATGTTTTGAAAGAACAATTATTAAAGTATAATATTTACATTTCTGTTTTTTCTTTGCTCTGACCATGCCAGCCCGGAAATTGTTTACAGAGGTTGCTGTGTATGAATACACACACAGGAACACTGACTTCTGTGTGAATGTGATTTAATTAGGCCTTTTTATATTGACAAATGTTCAATGTAAACATAAGTTTTCATTTCAATAAATTTTATTGACGAGATCTTATGTCAAACAGATTGAATAATAGGTGAAATCTATATAAATTCTGTGGCTACAGTGATAACACATGGAAATGAGTAATTATATAGTGCAACGGAACATAGAGGAGGCCAAGTAAGTAACATGTAAATGATATTTATTTAACTATAGTCCAATATCTAAATTACGTCTTGTTTTAGTAAGATTTAAGAAAAGATTATATTTAAAGATGCTTCATAGCCGACAGAGTATAAATGGTATTCATCATTTGAACAATAATTGGTGTTTAATTGTGTATGTATATGTCTAGTTAACACAAAAAAATAATGTGAAATAATTCATTTTGCCTTTCGTGCATGCGCAATCAGTATTTCATTCCATATAGGATATAGTGCCACGGATTTTTTTCGGGATGCAATTAATTATTTTTCATATTTTAAACTTGAAGTAAAATTAGAAGCTCAAACTTTTCAGTGGTGGTAATTGTGTAAAGTAAGTAACTTTTGTAACTGAAGAAAAATACTGAATCGTTTGCTTCTGTTTTTGATAGTGAAAAAATACCATTCGTCAGCGATGGAGCATCTTTAAACATTTATATAACCATCTGCTGAAATATACCCGACAATTTTGCAACTAAATGTTGTTTTCCTTTGAATGTTGGTTTCCCTTGACCTTTGAATTCTGTTTTCCCTTGACCTGTGAATGTTGGTTTCCCTTGACCTTTGAATGGTGCTTTCCCTTGACCTTTGAATGTTTTTTCCCTTGACCTTTGAATGTTGCTTTCCCTTGACCTTTAAATGTTGTTTATCCTTGACCTTTGAATGTTATTTCCCTTGACCTGTGAAAGTTGTTTTCCCCTTGACCTTAGAATGCTGTTTTCCCTTGACCTTTGAAAGTTGCTTTCCCTTGACCTTTCAATATTTTTTCCTTTGATCTTAGAATGTTGCTTTCCCTTGACCTGTGAATGTTGATTGCCCTTGACCTTAGAATGTTGCTTTCCCTTGACCTTTAAATTTTGTTTATCCTTGACCTGTGAATATTGTTTTTCCTTGACCTTTGACTGCTTTTTTCTGTTGAATTGTGAATGTAGTTTTCCCTTGACCTGTGAATTTTGCTTTCCCTTGACCTTTGAGTGTTGCTTTCCCTTGACCTTTGAATGTTGCTTTCCCTTGAACTGTGAATCTTGCTTTCCCTTGACCTGTGAATGTTGCTTTTCCCTTGACCTTTGAATGTTGTTTTCCCTTGACCTTAGAATGTTTTTTCCCTTGACCTTTGAATGTTTTTTCCCTTGACCTTAGAATGTTGTTTTCCCTTGACCTTTTGATTGTTTCATAAATCATTATAAACACAACGGTTATCATTTGTATTGTTTTTCCTTTATTATAAAAAATCAACATTATCTAAAAAATATATACAAAAAATGAATCTTGCACTATATTTACATGACTGTACAGTAGTAAGATCGCACAACATATAATGAGTTGATTAATATTATGAAATCGGAATGCCTTCTTAATTACCTTAATTATACAACGATAGTTAAAAAACATGATTAATGACTGTTTATTTCACATATTAATATATTGTTTGCATGCTAATTGTAAAGTTTATTTTTGGTTACTGAAACTTAGCTAGCTATGTACAGGTTTAGATTATATGAAACGTGTCTGAAGAAGTTTTTATTTTTGCAAGCCTTGGCGAGGTTCATACTATCTTGTATGAAATTTACTCAAATTTATGATACCTTTTATCACATAACAACAACAACCTACATTTGAAGAATGTACAGCGAAAATCAACAATTTGAATAACCCACCATCTGATGATTATGGTTGGCTAAAAAGTGAAATAATGCACAAACAGAATCAATGTATAATGTACATAAAAGCACAATGAACTATGATAAATTGGAATCAACTTCGCTAGCCAAGGGTATTCAATACGATACTCTGCCTGAAACCCATATTGCATCTTGGATCAAAATTTAAGTTCTTGCTTTCAAATTCTGATTGGATGTGGCTAGGTTCAGCCGACCAATGAAAACACAGTTTTTTATATATCAACAAAACTGAACCAAAGACTTTAAGTTCATATCGGTGACCATTGAGGCAGGCCATGTCTATCTATAAAAAGCTTCCAGTAAAGTCTTATTTACTACATAGTCTATGTTTTAGATCAGCTCAAGTACATGGATATACATTGCTTTCCAATTAGATAGAAAAAGTAAATACATGGATGGTTTCTGTTTTGCAAAGTTAAACAAATTATGCAAAGATCTTTTGACAAAATTGATGAATGAATTTGAATCGTGAAACACAAAAACAGAAGTTGAAACAAATAACTCACAAATATGTTAATCTTAAGTATTTTGAACCAGTCACATACAGCACATGTTTTCCAAAGGGCACTGCTAATTATATAAAATTACATAAATGGATGCGAGATTAAGGGTAAGAGGGAGAGTATTAAACTGAATTAGTATATATGCATCATGGAATACCTACAAATGTATTTTAGTGAAATATATTGCAAATTATTTTTATTTTAATTGTCATGACTATTATACATTTTGTCACCATATTTTACACACTTTAAGTTGCACCTTTTTCACCTGGAAGTAACAAGTACAACTTATATGTGGACTAAAAAACTAAAATCAGATGAAAATTTAAAAACATAATATGTTTTGTTTAAAATTACTGAGCCCATATATAACTTGAAATATTGTTACTAAGTATTCATTAAGTAGTGATGTCACTATTTCTTAATTTCATCGGGGTATGATTTTTTTTTCGTGAACTGAATTTTTTTCATACCCAGATGAATTTACCGTAAAGGATAGCGACATCAATGCTTCTAATCAATTTTTTAGACTACTTGATCACGAAGAATTTCAATATCTGCACCTATATGTATTACAAACAATATGTAGTGGATTGGCTTATAATCTGAAAAATACAGTACAATAATATTAAAATCATCTTGTTCTTGATTTTTACATGAAGTAATAATTATATACACGAGATTGATCACTCCCATAAGCACATATTCAACTGTTTTTGGTACCTATTGAACTTACTGTATTCATCTTATGATCAACATTGTCAATCTATTGTGTCAAAGTACCGTATTCGACCCAATAAGCGCCCATGTCCCTATAAGCGCCCCTCCCCCTTTTTAAGGCCTCAATTTCAATTGCCCAGGCATAAATAAGGACCAAAACTACATAAAACGGTATAAATTTTCAATAATTTTGACTTATTAGCACCTTTTCATTTTTATCAATTTTTTAAGCGCCCCAGGTGCTTATTGGTTCGACTATGGTATACAAGTCTTTTCAAGAAAAAAATTTAACATAAAAAGTCTGTTCATAGGGTAAATTTTAAATTGTTCTGATAAATATTATACCAACTCCTTTTCCTTTTATACTAAATATAATATTAAGTATAGCTATACTTTCTTATTTCCATTTACGAGAATGGCACATTCTTATAATTACATATTATTGTATCTGGCGTATTAAATCTTTAGTAAGCGTGTCACATCTCTAATATCCAAAGCCTGGCCTTTTGCGCTCTCCTGCGAACCGAAGCTCCATATCCATTTGTTCACCCATCTCTTGTTTCCTGGCAATCAGTATGACAAAGAACAATCCCTGAAATAGGATAAAAGTGGTATCATTTTACACAATCAGTTTGTCAGAGGCATGTCACTAACAAAGCCGCCATGATTTGTTTACACTCAAGATCGGCGCAGTGCATCATGGGAGCACATGTGTGAAGAGAGTGTCACAGTGTATTTGTATAAGCAGACGCAAGAAATATTCATACAGTGTTTTAATGCAGTTTATATTCGTATGTATATTTGAAACTTTATCAAGATATAGTTCACTACATTGATAACAATACCAGAAGAGTTATCAAGCACATTTTGGCCTAGTGAACACATGGCTTATAATATCACCCGATGCCCTAAACTTAGGCCTGCAAGTCGACGCTTTGAAGATTATTCAAGATTGTAAGCTCACATAGATGAAGACAAATGTGTTGCTTTGATATTGAAACTGATTCTCTATTAAATATTATCTTTACACTATGTAAATATTTGACATTTTGATGGTAAGTTTTGTGATTTATGGTTGGAAAATTTGACATTTTGATGGCAAGTTTTTTGACTTACGGTTGGAAAATTTGACATTTTGATGGTAAGTTTTGTGACTTATGGCAGATATTGTGAATGGGTTTTACTGATGGAAATGTCCGGAAAAATTTGATGCGGACCGCCTATTTTAAAATCTGGTCCAGACTGGCAATTATTGAATACCAGAAGTCAGTAGAAATGGCAAGCCTGCTCATTTTATTTAACAAAATCATTTTTTTAACCCCACAGCAATGTAACTGCATAAAATAATCATGAAAGCAGCTCCTGGACACTAATAGCAGGAAGTTATATTTACTTTTAAAATTCACAAAATAATCAATGTTCAGTCCCGCAAAATCTTGTTCGGTCCGGCTTACTCACAGTCCTTGCTGTCTGAATGTCCAGCCATTTTTTTCAACTTTTGCGATGTCTGCTTACAGTTGGAAAATTTGACATTTTGATGGTAAGTTTTGTGACTTCCAGTCGGAAAATTTGACATTTTGATTGTAATTTTGACCTCCAGTTGGAAAATTTGACATTTTGGCATTAATGAAGGGGGTATACTGTACATATATACAGTGTATAAGGATTATTGCAACCAAGTTTCATTAAAACCCCTCCAGTAGTTAAGAAGGATTTTTGATCAATCATTGTTTCTACAGACAACTTGAATCCAGTATAACTCTGTCCACCAAATCTAGATGATATAACCTTAGATTTACTTACATCTACAAGCGTCCGGAACATCCAAAACAGCCAGGTCCACACAATGTACTTGAGTCTCTATAGAAACAAAGCAATATTTTATGTGTTATTGGTAATGCTGAAAAGCATTTACAATTATTATACCTCAATTTCTTTTAGAATGTTCCGACTGGATTTAACTTGATCAGATGACATTGAAAAAGTTAAGATATTTCACCAGAATTGGAAGGCGAGGAAAATAACCCTAGGAAAAAAAACCTGAGGAAAATAAGCTTTTAGAAGTTCCATATGTGACCTGAAGTTGATTTCATCTGCAAAGTCAACCAACAATGGGGTTGCTTATTTTTTGCAGCCTGACAAATTTAGAAAATATTGTTGGGAAATATATTAAAGATGCTCCACGCCGACAGAGCATAAATGATACCCATCATCTGAACAATAATTGGTGTTTAATCGTGTATATATATGTCTAATTATTACCAAAAAAAATCTAAAATAATTTATTTCGCCTTTGGTACATGAGCAATTAGTACTTCATTCAATATAGGATATAGTGCCACAGATTTTTTTCGGGATGCAATTAATTATTTTGCATATTTTTAACTTGAAGTAAAATTAGAAGCTCAAACTTTTCAATGGTGGTAATGGTGTAAAGTAAGTAACTTTTGTAAATGAAGAAAAATACTAAATCGTCTGCTCCTGTTTTTGATAGTGAAAAAATACCATTTGTCAGCGGTGGAGCATCTTAAAGTTCTTTTACCAGAGATTTAGATAGATTGCTGATGTAACGAATTTATGGACTTGTTTCGATTTTGTTCGGTATAATAAATCAAATGAAAATAAATTTTCGAGAAAATAACTCTTTCCATGGAGATAATTCTAGATGTATCCTTCCACAGAGGGCCTTAATTAATATTGTAATCAAACCACCAGTCGAAGAGTGATGTTGGCACTCATCATTGAATGATCTATGTTTGACGGTAAAAGCAAAGAGGGACCTTTTTTCTGCTTTTTTCTAATCAGTGTTTGTCCCCTAAGTGTTCTTTATCGACAAGTTTTACTGTATAATATATATAATACATATTGAACATGTGAGTCTACATATAAAATAAATGTAAAGAAAGATTTGAGAGGCCCAATGGGTTTTAACAGTCAACTGACTATATAAAGAACTTTTGTCAGTTTTTTTTTTACATATTTTGCCAGGTATGCTTAAGTCAAGGTCATTCTAGTGAACAAATTATAAGTGCTTCATCCAGCATGCTACAGACTAAATTTCTGACTCCTTTAGGTCTTTAACTTACTGTAAAGTTGTTTTGAGATTTTCCTATACATTTATTTGACCTCTGAGACCCTGAATGTAGAGTAGCCATTCCATCATGATTTCAGCCTGTATATTAACTTAACCCCTATGACCTCGAATTCGAATGAAAGGTCAACAAACTTCAATTATAAAAACCAAGATGGCTTCATGTCAACCATCTTGTTTTCCAATCGATCTTAAAATGTAATATGCATAACTAGGCATCAAGTGGAGCATACAGATTAAATTTGAGAGAGATCCCTAATGCCATAATATATTCTTAGAGGAATTGCTCTATACAAGCATGGTTAATATAAAAGCGAAATCTAATCCATATATAAATACTATTCCAAGAATACGCTGAATTTCAGAGAGTAATTTATATGGAAATAGTTATAGAGCTTTTTTGGCCTTGCCTCAATCTGAGGCCCCCGGGATGTCAGTCATATTGATCCCTTCATCAGTACTCTCTGATAAATATTGGTAACAAGAATAATTGACAGAGAAACAAACTGGATGAAAGGCAATATGATTCACATGGTGGGCTAAACATTATTTGTTAGTTTATCTACATATTTGTACTTACAAAAGTATTCTTCCCGTAGTAGGCAAATTCGAAAATTGAGAAAGCAATATCTACAAACTGGTAGATGAAGAAGAAGATGATGTACCATCGATGTGCACTCATGTACATCACAAAATGCTGCAAATAAAAGAAAAATTCAAAATTTCATTTTTAAACAGTCAAAAATAATGTACATATATGTATAAAGTTGTGTTTTTTGGGAGTTTTGTAATCGGTGTAAACATGTTTTTGGCATATTTTTTGCTTAATTAAATTTTGACAGATGATATACATATACTTAATTACAACATTTTATTACTGTATTGGTTGATCAAGAACAAATCAAAGAAAAAAAAATAGTCAAACCAGTCTTAGTGACCTCTGTATAAAAACCAAGGTCACAATTTATTTGTTCTGTGTAGACCACCGAGCTATACAAACCATTTGTCTGTGTTGTGTCATACAGGTTGGACTGAACATGTACTGGTATAAGGTGCAATATATTATTTCGCTTAATACAAAATTCGCAATCTAGATGGCACTACATATATACAGTCACCATGGATTTATATCAGCAACTAACATATAAATACATACCCGTTCTCTGACTTGAAGAAACATGAATGCAGTGAAGAGAATTATAACCACGTAGTCGAACGTCAGCACCACATCACTAGCCAGGAACGCTGTTACAGAATGCAAAAGTTTATGATATGAAGAGACACAGCAGGTGGTTTTCAGGTATGTGTTTTTACTAACTTTAAAAATAACTTACGAGTGTGAAATAAATTCCATATACAATAATTGCAAGATATGTGATCTGTTTCTGCCATAATTAAATCATTTACACAGAATAAATTCATATAATTGCCAACATATGCAAATGAAATGTAGTGATATATTTATAAACAAATAGGCACTCGTTATTGTATAAAGAATGTATTATTTTAATTATGAACCACTATTCCATGCATTCCTGCATTCAGTGAAGGGTTTTTTTTCAATCAAGATTTAGCTACATAGGAACATGTTTACAGCTAAGAAACATTTACTTTCCAACACATTATCATCAAACCAAGCTCAGTCTAGGTGCTATAATTCTATCAAAATCAACGGAAGGGTCCTTGTTAAATATAACACTGACCAAACACAGGAGAACTGTTTTCTCTATTCTATTATTTAACAAATAATTACTGAACTGAACTTCACAAACCCAATATTTACAGGCAAAATCTGCAAAAACAAGTTTTCTCTTTACTGATATTAAACAAATTAGGACTTAAACAATGAAAATATGAATGTTTACCCTTTGATCCCTGAAATTACCATGATCGCAGAACAAATCGAATATTCTGAATAGCATACAATATGCAGCTGACCATAATGTATCTTCATGCAAAATATTTTGCTTATGCTTATAAGTGATACCCCTCCTTTCCTCAGGCTTTTTAATAGAACAATTAATGTAAGTAAGGGAAGAAGGCAAATTAAAAGCTTGTGAAAAAATAAAAGAGTTAAAATTTAAATGATTTCCGAATTGAAGACTCTTACTAACCTTGCCAGAAATGTGATCGCCATGGAGTATGGAATCCTTGTTGGATCTCAAAAGATGTTCCAGTGGCAATCAAATCTATCAATCGCATGACAAGAGAGAACACTGCAGTTATCTGAAAGGGGAAAAAAGCTAATCATCAGAAAACATTACATGTAATTCCCTAGTCACTGGTATAATTAACCCGAGTTCAAACAGGGATGTGGGTATTGCTAAATGAAAAATATTCCAGGAACACTAAATGTGTACAGTTTCTAGGGCAGTAATTATAAGCATCCCATTTAGGAACTTTTTAGAGACTTTTAAAGAATTTAAAAACTTTGAGAAAGTAGATTTATACAAGTGGGTAGGTAACTTGATATCAGGAAAAAACATGGTTAGATATGGTCTGCAGAATATTACATATCCAAGGTCAGATAGAATAGCAGTAACAGAGATGCGCTCCAGCGTAAATATATTTCATGCTGTTAACATCAATTAAACAAGGAGCCGCAAAGCGTAGCATTATCGATATCACCCATGTCCCGCAGTTGTAATAAAAAACCCAAATACATCAAGGTCAAAGTAACAATTATTCAAGTATAACTTTTAAATTATGCAAGTATTGTAAAAGTGAAAAAAATAACAGCAGATAACAAAAAGAAACAGTAACCTGATATCGATATATACAAAAAAGTTTCATGGAGCTGCGTTGAACGGTTTTGGGAGTTACGTACGTTATAGCCCGGAAACTGTAATTTGGCATTTTTGACTTAGTTTCCAGTGGTAATGGAAAAACTTCAAAAAAAGGAAGGTACGCAATAGCAAAAGGCACAACTAAGGCCCCCGCAAACGCTTTTCGTGTGGGATAACAAGCTAAGGAGACTCGTAGAAGTCAACCAACATCAACAGCCAGCTGTATATTAAAATTAGTCCCTCAGTTCTAGCAATACCCAATTCAAGCAATGAAATGTCTTGGTAAACTTATAATTATCAAAGATAAATGCCGAATTTGCATCTGGCGTAAAGTTCAGCATGGATCCCTTATATAAGTGTTCATTGCCAAAGAGAAAACTGAGGATCCCTGTAAAGACCCACTATCTTAATCTTCTGAGCATTTCACTTTTGGTTGTTAAACGTGTACAATCAAACCTTACAAGAGCTGTTTGAGAATAGCAAAGCTCACCTCTAGAATGATGTTGATTTAACTTGAATTTACCATTATTACAAAAATATGTCATTCCATAACTTAAAACTTTATAGTCCATTTGGCATCTTAAAATTAGGCCAAAAAAAATTATATGTGTGTTTCAGGTTACATAACTGAAAAAAATAGGGTAGGTCGGTCGGGATTTTTTTTAAATTTTTTTATTTTATTTTTTTAGGAGGGGTGAGGGAGGGGTCAAGTGGCTTTATAACTACATTAAAAAGTAATTTAATAATACATGTAAGTTGTCTTTCAGGTTTTAGGCTGGCTAGAAGTCTTTTATTTCTCATTACCATATTCGTAATTGAACTTTATCTGATTAAACTTAAAGCATGCGTAAAAATCTAGGTTGAAAACTTCATACACAACATTTTGGTTTTGAAAAAGTGTGATAAAATAGCTAGGGTCGGAAGAAAAAATAGGGTAGGTAGGGGTACCTGAAACATACATATTTTTTTTTAGGCCTTATCAGAATTCAACATTTCCCCACTCATGGATGTACAGTAATTGTACATATCCATCAGACACAACAAATATATTTCAAAATCATTGTAGAAATCAACATCAGTTGTGACAGTATTAGAACACTTGCACCAAAACCTTGACCTGGTTATTTCGGCCCATTGGGCTTCTTGAAAGTCTCAAAATCCAGCATTTGGCTCCTTTAAAGGCCCACTACCTTTCCGAAAGCAAAATTAAACATTTCTTAAAACTATCTTTCGAAAGCAAAATTAAACATTTCTTAAAAACAAGAATAACACAAGAAAATTTTGATTGATGTTATATATATATATATGTAGTGATGGGAATCGGAAGTAAAATTCACAATCAATTATCGGATGGATGTGTTTGAACGATTAATGGATGTGTTTGAACGATTAATCGAATTATCAGATTATGTATGGAATGTAGTATTTTGTCATTTGTTCTGTACATAAGAGATTATAGAAAGAGTATTATCATCCTGACCGTCCGTGTCAGCCATTTTGTTTACAATGGTTTCATCAGTTGAAGTTTCGTATCTTTCACTAGCAATAGTTAAATTACTTCTTTCACATTCTCAAAAGTGTTTTAATTTGTTAATTCATATATTTCTTTGAGTTTCAAAATTAAAACATGTCTTTTCTGAACTTTCAATATTTAAGCCTAGATGCGAAACAAAACCCATAGCTTTGTGTACCTTCCAACTTCCCATAAGATTGAGATCACTAGATGAACACAACACGATCTTGCGGGCTTCGTGAACACATGAAACGCAACATTATACTCTTCAAACTTACACCGTGTTCAGTTTAAAATGCGTTTATTTCGATTAATCGAGCATACGAAATCACAATCGAGCGCTTACATTTTTTCTCTAGACGGAAGATGTTCGATTTTTTTTTCGATATTCGGAACATCACTTTAGCTATTTGATGAGATTGCAACACCAAACAAATGTAAAATTCTCCGTGTAATTTATATAATCAAGGAAGACGCATTTCGCTAGTTTGACGTCAGGCGCAGTGAATTAACTTACGTGTGGTAATTAGGATGACGGCGGGAAACATTATTAACGACCCCTGTTATGAAAATTAACATTGATTTTATTTAAATTGTATAGAGAGTGATTGTACATGCAGTATTAATTTAAAGTTAAGTTAATAACTTTTGCGACTACAAAATAATCAATTTCATTTTAAATTGCCATTTTAAAAAATTAAGTCATTTCGGAAAGGTAATCAGGCCAAAAGAATATGTCTGTTTAGGGTTACATTGGCAAAAAAATTGTGTCTGTATGTCGGGAGGATTTTTTAAAAAAATTTTTTAGTGTCTTTCACTAGTACTCTAGAGTAATGGCCGGAACTAGTCCGGATTATCTGACGATCTCGATATAGCCAGGAGATACCAACAACATCAGAACCCTTCCAACTAGTGTGTTAATATTGCATGATACAAAATTTGCATTATAAATTCATAATAGCAAAATGACGCGACGTTCAAATACTTTTGGCGCAGCGTCATTGTGACTTCAGGAAGTGGCCTGATGAATGTTTACATCTGTGTAAAAACACAATCAACAGGTAAAAGCAGAGTGACGTCATTCACGACAAAATTAATAAAGGTGCGCGGATTTTATACTCACGATAACGTAGCCATAGCCGACTAGGACAGCTGTCCGAAGATTCCAACACAGGAACCTGTTTATCACCGCCATATTGGGTTGATTCCGTTTGTATTGTGAACCTCGTTTTCAAATTTTACATCCTCACACCTGGAGGGAGATATCGTTACTTTCTAGAGATATCGTGTTACATAACTAAATTTAGCGCTAGGATTATTCTGAAAATAACACGAGTACTTTAAATACACTTGTATTATTTCTGGACAATAGTTTCAATGGATATTTATTACTTTAAACACTTCAATCAAGATTATTTTCAATGATATAAATGACTTCTCCCCATATTACCTACAATGTCTCATTCCTCAGGTATTTCTTTAACACGACAAACCAATATATTGACTCGCTATGCATACCTTAGGCTATTAAAAAATTAAGCATATCAGCGTTAAAATGATTCTTTGATTAAGACTAATTATACTGTATACGGGTAATTTTAATAAAGGTAAAAGGATTCCACGTACGCCGTTCCCGTTCCCGATTCCGTTCCAGAAATTAGCCGTGCGTTCCATTTGCAGATTCGTACCTGGCCAGTTAGAGTTGTACCAGTACGAATCTGCTGTATCTGTAAGGCAAAGACAAAGAGTTGTGTTTCCCCTTTCGTCTCTCAAAAAATAGGGTAGGTAGATAGTGATTTTTAACAAACATTTCCCGAGGATGTTACTTTAATAACGAAATGGAGAGAAGACGTGCATGTGTGTATGTCAGTATATATATATATATATATTGTAGAGGACTTCAACTATTCGCATAACATGTACAGTTATTCGAATATTTCGGTTATTTGCATAAACTTATATGGTTCCGATATTTTTCTTCTTTATCTTTAAACTTCATCTATTTGCATCAATTTTACTTGACCTTCTGTAGTTATTCCAGAGATTACGTAGATACACGTAGGTGATCGACACCGGAACCCCCATGTATATTGAATTTCATAAATATATATAATTGCATCTAATTTGTAGTATGAACGCATAATAATATTCCACTTAACTTGTAATTTTGAAAACAATATAACAAATACAATAATACACTGACTGTACTTCACAATAGTAAATAATCAGATCATTGTGCCTTTGATCAGCTGGTTGCCATTCCTCCATGTAGATCTAATGGGTGTTTTTTAATACAACGCGTGTAGTGTTGTATTATTGCTACCCGGTTTACTATTGATTTGTATGACTTGCCTTACAATGACATCTAGTGGTGACCTCTTGAACCATTTCATTTATAAACTTCCATTCATAAATTCCCTATTCATTGAATAATGTTCCTTTGGACCAATCAGTAGTCATGGGAGGACTGCCTTCTGATTGGTAGAATACACAGAGTGTGTACACATATATACACTTCTATATACATACAGTTTTTGGCAATTAAACATTATTGAAATTTAAATTCTTTATCTGATAATTATAATATGTTTATACTGTTGTATATTATAAACCTGAGAGTTATAAAGTAAACTAATCAGATGTTCTTTATGTGTACCTTAAAATAATGTTTTTAAATGATTGTAAAAAACAGATCTGAGGTAAAGGCAATATAACTTATAAGGCTGTCCTCATGTGTGCATGGTTTTACCAAAATAAGTGTATATTCAACATTAATTTTAGAATAAAAAAAATCATTTTTAATGAAGACTTTTGTTTTCTTTGTAATTTTGAAATCTTTTATTTCATGTAGGAACTTTAATTAAGTAAAATGTCAAACAAAACCTATGTATTTTCTGTGATCAGTTGAATGTTCTTGAAAAATAATTGATATCAAAGTATTTATAATATGGTTTATATATTTTGATTTTGGAAATTCATTTGATTTTATTCAATTTTTCTGTTTTTGCTGTGTTGTATTTGCAGTTCTTTGGGTACTTTGATTTTATATTTTGAATACATGTATTGTTTTACTTTTAAGCTTTATGTATTAATTATTATAATTACTATGCAGTGTTGTTTAGGTGGTAACTAAGATATTTATAAGATTCAAACATAAGTATGAATTTTGTGGAGTTTGATTAATTCAATCATCATCTTATATAACAGTACAATGTAGCTTAACCTATATGTATTTTTAAAAAAATCAGAGTGAATTCATAAATACAGCCAAATGGCTTACTCCTCTTAACAATCTTGCTTTATGGCTAGTAAGCCGACATGGACATTTTTTGGTCTGCATCCTATGGTTGGAGGGAAACCTTTCATTGAAAACGGGATTCAGTACCAATAACATTTTGAAACCTGGCAATTGTCTTCTATATACATATATAAAATTTTTCTGACCTGTTATTTAATAATATTTGGCCTTTTGACGGAGATATCTTATTTTGTTTGTGTTATATTTATCAATTCTGAAACTAAAAGTAGGTAAATATCAATTCAGAATTCTACGAATTTAACCGGGAGTAGCCGATCATCGCTGATTAGATTAGACGGTTAGACCGATTGCGTTGGTCAATACGCATTATATCATTTATAGATAAAAAGTGGAAATGGCAGTTTTATAATTCATTTCAGACAATGATTTATAGTAAACCAGTACATGTGTGCAAGTGAAAATGATATGCATGTAAAATTAATGATAGTTTGAAGTCTTACTATTTTCAAATAAATCATTTTATCGACAAAATGGCAAGCAAACCATTACTGTATTTAGAAGTAAACACACAATCACGTGGTCACTACTTACCCATAATACTATTCTATATTTCGGCAAATGACATGAATGAGGTATACACACGTGACTTGTTATACTGCGTTTTTACTACAAAAATAAATACAAATGTATATATTTATGAAATTCAATGTGGTTTCCGACTTTGGAGATAAAACCACGTACCGGGAGGATAATCATCTAAAGGTTGAACCAATATTATATTTTGTACGTGGCCATTAAGATCGTAATTTAAAAAAAATCCGTTATGCCATTGGCCGTAATATGGAATCGTATTATGGTTAACTAGTGATCGCGTGATTGTGTGTTTAATTCCAAATATAGTAATTTCTCTTATCGGTTATTTAAAACATAATTTGGCCTTTTGATGGATATATCTTATTTTCGTTTGTGTTATTTATCTATTCTGAAAATAAACGTAGGTAAATATCAATTCAGAATTCTACGAATTTCCGGGAGTAGCCGATCATCGCTGATCCTAGATTAGACGGTTAGACCGATTGCGTTGGTCAATACGCATTATATCATTTATAGATAAAAAGTGGAAATGGCAGTTTTATAACTCATTTCAGACAATGATTTATAGTAAACCAGTACATATGTGCAAGTGAAAATGATATGCATGTAAAGAATTAATGATGGTTTGAAGTGTGACTATTTTCAAATAAATCATTTTATCGAACTAATGGCAAGCAAACTATAACTGTATTTGGAAGTAAACACACAATCACGTGATCACTACTTACTCATAATACTACTATTTTATATAATCGGCCAATGGCATGAATGAGGTATACACACGTGACTTGTTTTACTACGTTTTACTACAAAAAATAGATACAAATATATATATTTATGAAATTCAATGTGGTTCTCGACTTTGGAGATAAAACCACGTCTCGGGAGGATAATCATCTTAAATGTTGAACCAATATTATATTTTGTACATGGCCATTAAGATCGTAATAAAAAAATCCGTTATGCCTTTATTTTTGTAAATATATGGACAGGACAAGCTAACAAGTTAAGCTGGTTTCCCAGTGTGTACTGTGTGCCTGTCCTGTGACCTTTGTAAGGATCTATACTGTGGTAGTGTTTCCGTCGTGCATTTATTCCTCGTGAGTTCCTCTGTCGTGGTTGGCTGTCTAGTCTCGGGGATAAATTCATGGTAGGGAGTATATATCTGGTCATTTAGGAACGGTTAGGGATGGACATTTCTTAGACAATTACATATGGTAATTTGTACGACTAGGCCTATGTTGTTGTCTGTGTTCTTTGTGCTGCAGATATTTCATATAGTATTTTTAACCGATAGTGAATTGTTAAAATGTATTATTTGTTCTTTCTCACAGCAGACAGACAAAGCGCTAAAACACCCAACGCCTATAACTACACAGAGGCGACTCGGGAGTAGTTTGACCTAATTTCAAACTGTAATCCAGACATTTGCAGATGCAAACATATTTTTATTAAATTCAATCTGTTTCCAAACTTTGGAAATTAAACCACGATCCACGGGGAATTTCCTCATGATGGTACAAAACACGGTGTTTTTTTTGTAGTAAAAACATAGTAAAACAAGTCACGTGCTTAGACCTCATTCATGCCATTGGCCGTAAAATGGAATCGTATTATGGGTAACTAGTGATCACGTGATTGTGTGTTTAATTCCAAATATAGTAATTTCTCTTATCGGTTATTTAAAATATAATTTGGCCTTTTGACGGAGATAGCTTATTTTGTTTGTGTTATTTATCTATTCTGAAACTAAAAGTAGGTAAATATCAATTCAGAATTCTACGAATTTAACCGGGAGTAGCCGATCATCGCTGATCCTAGATTAGACGGTTAGACCGATTGCGTTGGTCAATACGCATTATATCATTTATAGATAAAAAGTGGAAATGGCAGTTTTATAACCCATTTCAGACAATGATTTATAGTAAACCAGTACATATGTGCAAGTGAAAATGATATGCATGTAAAATTAATGATAGTTTGAAGTCTTACTATTTTCAAATAAATCATTTTATCGAACAAATGGCAAGCAAACTATAACTGTATTTGGAAGTAAACACACAATCACGTGATCACTACTTATCCATAATACTATTGTATTAATCGGCCAATGGCATGAATGAGGTACACACACGTGACTTGTTTTACTACGTTTTTACTACAAAAAATGGATACAAATATATATATTTATGAAATTCAATGTGGTTCTCGACTTTGAAGATAAAACCACGTCTCGGGAGGATAATCATCTTAAAGGTTGAACCAATATTATATGTTTTACATGGCCATTAAGATCGTAATAAAAAATCCGTTATGCCTTTATTTTTGTAAATATATGGACAGGACAAGCTAACAAGTTAAGCTGGTTTCCCAGTGTGTACTGTGTGCCTGTCCTGTGACCTTTGTAAGGATCTATACTGTGGTAGTGTTTCCGTCGTGCATTTATTCCTCGTGAGTTCCTCTGTCGTGGTTGGCTGTCTAGTCTCGGGGATAAATTCATGGTAGGGATTATATACCTGGTCATTTAGGAACGGTTAGGGATGGACATTTCTTAGACAATTACATATGGTAATTTGTACGACTAGGCCTATGTTGTTGTCTGTGTTCTTTGTGCTGCAGATATTTCATATAGTATTTTTAACCGATAGTGAATTGTTAAAATGTATTATTTGTTATTTCTCACAGCAGACAGACAAGCGAAAGCTATAACTACACAGAGGCGACTCGGGAGTAGTTTGACCTCCTGTAATAGATGCAAACATATTTTTATTAAATTCAATCTGTTTCCAAACTTTGGAAATTAACCACGATCCACGGGGAATTTCCTCATGATGGTACAAAACACGAGTGTTTTTTTTTTTTTTTTTTTTTTTGTAGTAAAACCATAGTAAACAAGTCACGTGCTTAGACCTCATTCATGCCATTGGCCGTAAAATGGAATCGTATTATGGGTAACTAGCTAGCTAGCTATATAGTGATCACGTGATTGTGTGTTTAATTCCAAATATAGTAATTTCTCTTATCGGTTATTTAAAATATAATTTGGCCTTTTGACGGAGATAGCTTATTTTGTTTGTGTTATTTATCTATTCTGAAACTAAAAGTAGGTAAATATCAATTCAGAATTCTACGAATTTTGCCGGGAGTAGCCGATCTTCGCTGATCCTAGATTAGACGGTTAGACCGATTGCGTTGGTCAATACGCATTATATCATTTATAGATAAAAAGTGGAAATGACAGTTTTATAACTCATTTCAGACAATGATTTATGGTAAACCAGTACATATGTGCAAGTGAAAATGATATACATGTAAAAATAATGATAGTTTGAAGTCTTACTATTTTCAAATAAATCATTTTATCGAACAAATGGCAAGCAAACTATAACTGTATTTGGAAGTAAACACACAATCACGTGATCACTACTTATCCATAATACTATTGTATTAATCGGCCAATGGCATGAATGAGGTACACACACGTGACTTGTTTTACTACGTTTTTACTACAAAAAATGGATACAAATATATATATTTATGAAATTCAATGTGGTTCTCGACTTTGAAGATAAAACCACGTCTCGGGAGGATAATCATCTTAAAGGTTGAACCAATATTATATTTTGTACATGGCCATTAAGATCGTAATAAAAAATCCGTTATGCCTTTATTTTTGTAAACATATGGACAGGACAAGCTAACAAGTTAAGCTGGTTTCCCAATGTGTATTGTGTGCCTGTCCTGTGACCTTTGTAAGGATCTATACTGTGGTAGTGTTTCCGTCGTGCATTTATTCCTCGTGAGTTCCTCTGTCGTGGTTGGCTGTCTAGTCTCGGGGATAAATTCATGGTAGGGATTATATACCTGGTCATTTAGGAACGGTTAGGGATGGACATTTCTTAGACAATTACATATGGTAATTTGTACGACTAGGCCTATGTTGTTGTCTGTGTTCTTTGTGCTGCAGATATTTCATATAGTATTTTTAACCGATAGTGAATTGTTAAAATGTATTATTTGTTATTTCTCACAGCAGACAGACAAGCGAAAGCTATAACTACACAGAGGCGACTCGGGAGTAGTTTGACCTCCTGTAATAGATGCAAACATATTTTTATTAAATTCAATCTGTTTCCAAACTTTGGAAATTAACCACGATCCACGGGGAATTTCCTCATGATGGTACAAAACACGAGTGTTTTTTTTGTAGTAAAACCATAGTAAACAAGTCACGTGCTTAGACCTCATTCATGCCATTGGCCGTAAAATGGAATCGTATTATGGGTAACTAGCTAGCTAGCTATATAGTGATCACGTGATTGTGTGTTTAATTCCAAATATAGTAATTTCTCTTATCGGTTATTTAAAATATAATTTGGCCTTTTGACGGAGATAGCTTATTTTGTTTGTGTTATTTATCTATTCTGAAACTAAAAGTAGGTAGATATCAATTCAGAATTCTACGAATTTACCCGGGAGTAGCCGATCTTCGCTGATCCTAGATTAGACGGTTAGACCGATTGCGTTGGTCAATACGCATTATATCATTTATAGATAAAAAGTGGAAATGGCAGTTTTATAACCCATTTAAGACAATGATTTATAGTAAACCAGTACATATGTGCAAGTGAAAATGATATGCATGTAAAATTAATGATAGTTTGAAGTCTGACTTTTTTCAAATAAATCATTTTATCGAACAAATGGCAAGCAAACTATAACTGTATTTGGAAGTAAACACACAATCACGTGATCACTACTTATCCATAATACTATTGTATTAATTGGCCAAAGGCATGAATGAGGTATACACACGTGACTTGTTTTACTACGTTTTTACTACAAAAAATGGATACAAATATATATATTGATGAAATGCAATGTGGTTCCCGACTTTGGAGATAAAACCACGTACCGGGAGGATAATCATCTTAAAGGTTGAACCAATATTATATTTTGTACATGGCCATTAAGATCGTAATAAAAAATCCGTTATGCCTTTATTTTTGTAAACATATGGACAGGACAAGCTAACAAGTTAAGCTGGTTTCCCAATGTGTATTGTGTGCCTGTCCTGTGACCTTTGTAAGGATCTATACTGTGGTAGTGTTTCCGTCGTGCATTTATTCCTCGTGAGTTCACTTCTGTCGTGGTTGGCTGTCTAGTCTCGGGGATAAATTCGTGGTAGGGATTATATACCTGGTCATTTAGGAACGGTTAGGGATGGACATTTCTTAGACAATTACATAATGTACATATGGTAATTTGTACGGTAGGATTGCCGACTAGGCCTATGCTGTTGTCTGTCTTCTTTGTGTTTCAGATATTTCATATAGTATTTTTAACCAATAGTTCATTGTTAAAATGTATTATTTGTTCTTTCTCTCAGCAGACAGACAATTGCAAGCCAAAGCTATAACACCCAACGAACCTGTGTTGCTTTTATACACGGAGGCGACTCGGGAGTAATTTGACGTAATTTCAAACTGCGCCCAACACGCTCCAGTAATACATTTGTAGATGCAAACATATATTTATGAAATTCAGTCTGTTTTCAAACTTTGGAAATTAAACCACGATCCACGGGGAATTTCCTCATGATGGTACAAAACACGGGTGGTTTTTTGCAGTAAAAACAAAGTAAAACAAGTCACGTGCTTAGACCTCATTCATGCCATTGGCCGTGAAATGGAATCGTATTATGGGTAACTAGTGATCGCGTGATTGTGTGTTTAAATCCAAATATAGTAATTTCTCTTATCGGTTATTTAAAATATAATTTGGCCTTTTGACGGAGATAGCTTATTTTGTTTGTGTTATTTATCTATTCTGAAACTAAAAGTAGGTAGATATCAATTCAGAATTCTACGAATTTACCCGGGAGTAGCCGATCTTCGCTGATCCTAGATTAGACGGTTAGACCGATTGCGTTGGTCAATACGCATTATATCATTTATAGATAAAAAGTGGAAATGGCAGTTTTATAACTCATTTCAGACAATGATTTATGGTAAACCAGTACATATGTGCAAGTGAAAATGATATGCATGTAAAATTAATGATAGTTTGAAGTCTGACTTTTTCAAATAAATCATTTTATCGAACAAATGGCAAGCAAACTATAACTGTATTTGGAAGTAAACACACAATCACGTGATCACTACTTATCCATAATACTATTGTATTAATCGGCCAATGGCATGAATGAGGTACACACACGTGACTTGTTTTACTACGTTTTTACTACAAAAAATGGATACAAATATATATATTTTATGAAATTCAATGTGGTTCTCGACTTTGGAGATAAAACCACGTCTCGGAGGATAATCATCTTAAATGTTGAACCAATATTATATTTTGTACATGGCCATTAAGATCGTAATAAAAAAATCCGTTATGCCTTTATTTTTGTAAATATATGGACAGGACAAGCTAACAAGTTAAGCTGGTTTCCCAATGTGTATTGTGTGCCTGTCCTGTGACCTTTGTAAGGATCTATACTGTGGCAGTGTTTCCGTCGTGCATTTATTCCTCGTGAGTTCACTTCTGTCGTGGTTGGCTGTCTAGTCTCGGGGATAAATTCGTGGTAGGGATTATATACCTGGTCATTTAGGAACGGTTAGGGATGGACATTTCTTAGACAATTACATAATGTACATATGGTAATTTGTACGGTAGGATTGCCGACTAGGCCTATGCTGTTGTCTGTCTTCTTTGTGTTTCAGATATTTCATATAGAATTTTTAACCAATAGTTCATTGTTAAAATGTATTATTTGTTTCTTTCTCTCCTCAGCAGACAGACAATTGCAAGCCAAAGCTAATAACACCCAACGACCTGGTGTTGCTTTTATACACGGAGGCGACTCGGGAGTAATTTGAGGGTAATTTCAAACTGCGCCCAACACGCTCCAGTAATACATTTGTAGATGCAAAAATATATTTATGAAATTCCAGTCTGTTTTTCAAACTTTGGAAATTAAACCACGATCCACGGGGAATCTCCTCATGATGGTACAAAACACGGGTGGTTTTTTGCAGTAAAAACAAAGTAAAACAAGTCACGTGCTTAGACCTCATTCATGCCATTGGCCGTGAAATGGAATCGTATTATGGGTAACTAGTGATCACGTGATTGTGAGTTTAAATCCAAATATAGTAATTTCTCTTATCTGTTATTTAAAATATAATTTGGCCTTTTGACGGAGATAGCTTATTTTGTTTGTGTTATTTATCTATTCTGAAACTAAAAGTAGGTAGATATCAATTCAGAATTCTACGAATTTACCCGGGAGTAGCCGATCTTCGCTGATCCTAGATTAGACGGTTAGACCGATTGCGTTGGTCAATACGCATTATATCATTTATAGATAAAAAGTGGAAATGGCAGTTTTATAACTCATTTCAGACAATGATTTATGGTAAACCAGTACATATGTGCAAGTGAAAATGATATGCATGTAAAAATAATGATAGTTTGAAGTCTGACTATTTTCAAATAAATCATTTTATCGAACAAATGGCAAGCAAACTATAACTGTATTTGGAAGTAAACACACAATCACGTGATCACTACTTATCCATAATACTATTGTATTAATCGGCCAATGGCATGAATGAGGTATACACACGTGACTTGTTTTACTACGTTTTTACTACAAAAAAATGGATACAAATATATATATTTATGAAATTCAATGTGGTTCCCGACTTTGAAGATAAAACCACGTCTCGGGAGGATAATCATCTTAAAGGTTGAACCAATATTATATGTTTTACATGGCCATTAAGATCGTAATAAAAAATCCGTTATGCCTTTATTTTTGTAAATATATGGACAGGACAAGCTAACAAGTTAAGCTGGTTTCTCAGTGTGTACTGTGTGCCTGTCCTGTGACCTTTGTAAGGATCTATACTGTGGTAGTGTTTCCGTCGTGCATTTATTCCTCGTGAGTTCCTCTGTCGTGGTTGGCTGTCTAGTCTCGGGGATAAATTCATGGTAGGGAGTATATACTGATCATTTAGGAACGGTTAGGGATGGGACATTTCTTAGACAATTACATATGGTAATTTGTACGGTATGATTGTCGACTAGGCCTATGCTGTTGTCTGTGTTTTTGTGCTGCATATATTTCATATAGTATTTTTAATCAATAGTTCATTGTTAAAATGTATTATTTGTTCTTTCTCACAGCAGACAGACAAGCGAAAGCTATAACTACACAAGAGGCGCTCGGGAGTTTTGACCTCCTGTAATAGATGCAAACATATTTTTATTAAATTCAATCTGTTTCCAAACTTTGGAAATTAAACCACGATCCACGGGGAATTTCCTCATGATGGTACAAAACACGAGTGTTTTTTTTTTTTAGTAAAACCATAGTAAACAAGTCACGTGCTTAGACCTCATTCATGCCATTGGCCGTAAAATGGAATCGTATTATGGGTAACTAGCTAGCTAGCTATCCGCGTGATTGTGTGTTTAAATCCAAATATAGTAATTTCTCTTATCGGTTATTTAAAATATAATTTGGCCTTTTGACGGAGATAGCTTATTTTGTTTGTGTTATTTATCTATTCTGAAACTAAAAGTAGGTAAATATCAATTCAGAATTCTACGAATTTACCCGGGAGTAGCCGATCTTCGCTGATCCTAGATTAGACGGTTAGACCGATTGCGTTGGTCAATACGCATTATATCATTTATAGATAAAAAGTGGAAATGACAGTTTTATAACCCATTTTAGACAATGATTTATAGTAAACCAGTACATATGTGCAAGTGAAAATGATATACATGTAAAAATAATGATAGTTTGAAGTCTGACTATTTTCAAATAAATCCTTTTATCGAACAAATGGCAAGCAAACTATAACTGTATTTGGAAGTAAACACACAATCACGTGATCACTACTTATCCATAATACTATTGTATTAATCGGCCAATGGCATGAATGAGGTACACACACGTGACTTGTTTTACTACGTTTTTACTACAAAAAATGGATACAAATATATATATTTATGAAATTCAATGTGGTTCTCGACTTTGAAGATAAAACCACGTCTCGGGAGGATAATCATCTTAAAGGTTGAACCAATATTATATGTTTTACATGGCCATTAAGATCGTAATAAAAAATCCGTTATGCCTTTAATTTTGAAAATATATGGACAGGACAAGCTAACAAGTTAAGCTGGTTTCCCAGTGTGTACTGTGTGCCTGTCCTGTGACCTTTGTAAGGATCTATACTGTGGCAGTGTTTCCGTCGTGCATTTATTCCTCGTGAGTTCCTCTGTCGTGGTTGGCTGTCTAGTCTCGGGGATAAATTCATGGTAGGGAGTATATACCTGGTCATTTAGGAACGGTTTAGGGATGGGACATTTCTTAGACAATTAGATATGGTAATTTGTACGACTAGGCCTATGTTTGTTGTCTGTGTTCTTTGTGCTGCAGATATTTCATATAGTATTTTTAACCGATAGTGAATTGTTAAAATGTATTATTTGTTATTTCTCACAGCAGACAGACAAGCGAAAGCTATAACTACACAGAGGCGACTCGGGAGTAGTTTGACCTCCTGTAATAGATATTTATGAAATTCAGTCTGTTTCCAAACTTTGGAAATTAAACCACGATCCACGGGGAATTTCCTCATGATGGTACAAAACACGGGTGGTTTTTTGCAGTAAAAACATAGTAAAACAAGTCACGTGCTTAGACCTCATTCATGCCATTGGCCGTGAAATGGAATCGTATTATGGGTAACTAGTGATCACGTGATTGTGAGTTTAAATCCAAATATAGTAATTTCTCTTATCTGTTATTTAAAATATAATTTGGCCTTTTGACGGAGATAGCTTATTTTGTTTGTGTTATTTATCTATTCTGAAACTAAAAGTAGGTAGATATCAATTCAGAATTCTACGAATTTACCCGGGAGTAGCCGATCTTCGCTGATCCTAGATTAGACGGTTAGACCGATTGCGTTGGTCAATACGCATTATATCATTTATAGATAAAAAGTGGAAATGGCAGTTTTATAACCCATTTAAGACAATGATTTATAGTAAACCAGTACATATGTGCAAGTGAAAATGATATGCATGTAAAATTAATGATAGTTTGAAGTCTGACTTTTTTCAAATAAATCATTTTATCGAACAAATGGCAAGCAAACTATAACTGTATTTGGAAGTAAACACACAATCACGTGATCACTACTTATCCATAATACTATTGTATTAATCGGCCAATGGCATGAATGAGGTACACACACGTGACTTGTTTTACTACGTTTTTACTACAAAAAATGGATACAAATATATATATTTATGAAATTCAATGTGGTTCTCGACTTTGGAGATAAAACCACGTCTCGGGAGGATAATCATCTTAAAGGTTGAACCAATATTATATGTTTTGTACATGGCCATTAAGATCGTAATAAAAAATCCGTTATGCCTTTATTTTTGTAAACATATGGACAGGACAAGCTAACAAGTTAAGCTGGTTTCCCAATGTGTATTGTGTGCCTGTCCTGTGACCTTTGTAAGGATCTATACTGTGGTAGTGTTTCCGTCGTGCATTTATTCCTCGTGAGTTCACTTCTGTCGTGGTTGGCTGTCTAGTCTCGGGGATAAATTCGTGGTAGGGATTATATACCTGGTCATTTAGGAACGGTTAGGGATGGACATTTCTTAGACAATTACATAATGTACATATGGTAATTTGTACGGTAGGATTGCCGACTAGGCCTATGCTGTTGTCTGTCTTCTTTGTGTTTCAGATATTTCATATAGTATTTTTAACCAATAGTTCATTGTTAAAATGTATTATTTGTTCTTTCTCTCAGCAGACAGACAATTGCAAGCCAAAGCTATAACACCCAACGAACCTGTGTTGCTTTTATACACGGAGGCGACTCGGGAGTAATTTGACGTAATTTCAAACTGCGCCCAACACGCTCCAGTAATACATTTGTAGATGCAAACATATATTTATGAAATTCAGTCTGTTTTCAAACTTTGGAAATTAAACCACGATCCACGGGGAATTTCCTCATGATGGTACAAAACACGGGTGGTTTTTTGCAGTAAAAACATAGTAAAACAAGTCACGTGCTTAGACCTCATTCATGCCATTGGCCGTGAAATGGAATCGTATTATGGGTAACTAGTGATCGCGTGATTGTGTGTTTAAATCCAAATATAGTAATTTCTCTTATCGGTTATTTAAAATATAATTTGGCCTTTTGACGGAGATAGCTTATTTTGTTTGTGTTATTTATCTATTCTGAAACTAAAAGTAGGTAAATATCAATTCAGAATTCTACGAATTTTGCCGGGAGTAGCCGATCTTCGCTGATCCTAGATTAGACGGTTAGACCGATTGCGTTGGTCAATACGCATTATATCATTTATAGATAAAAAGTGGAAATGGCAGTTTTATAACCCATTTAAGACAATGATTTATAGTAAACCAGTACATATGTGCAAGTGAAAATGATATGCATGTAAAATTAATGATAGTTTGAAGTCTGACTTTTTTCAAATAAATCATTTTATCGAACAAATGGCAAGCAAACTATAACTGTATTTGGAAGTAAACACACAATCACGTGATCACTACTTATCCATAATACTATTGTATTAATCGGCCAATGGCATGAATGAGGTACACACACGTGACTTGTTTTACTACGTTTTTACTACAAAAAATGGATACAAATATATATATTTATGAAATTCAATGTGGTTCTCGACTTTGGAGATAAAACCACGTCTCGGGAGGATAATCATCTTAAATGTTGAACCAATATTATATTTTGTACATGGCCATTAAGATCGTAATAAAAAAATCCGTTAAGATCGTAATAAAAAAATATATGGACAGGACAAGCTAACAAGTTCAGCTGGTTTCCCAATGTGTATTGTGTGCCTGTCCTGTGACCTTTGTAAGGATCTATACTGTGGTAGTGTTTCCGTCGTGCATTTATTCCTCGTGAGTTTCTCTGCCGTGGTTGGCTGTCTAGTCTCAGGGATAAATTCATGGTAGGGATTATATACCTGATTATTTAGGAACTGTTAGGGATGGACATTTCTTAGACAATTAGATATGGTAATTTGTACGACTAGGCCTATGCTTTTGTCTGTGTTCTTTGTGCTGCAGATATTTCATATAGTATTTTTAACCGATAGTGAATTGTTAAAATGTATTATTTGTTCTTTCTCTCAGCAGACAGACAATTGCAAGCCAAAGCTATAACACCCAACGAACCTGTGTTGCTTTTATACACGGAGGCGACTCGGGAGTAATTTGACCAAACTGCGCCCAACACGCTCCAGTAATACATTTGTAGATGCAAACATATTTTTATTAAATTCAATCTGTTTCCAAACTTTGGAAATTAACCACGATCCACGGGGAATTTCCTCATGATGGTACAAAACACGAGTGTTTTTTTGTAGTAAAACCATAGTAAACAAGTCACGTGCTTAGACCTCATTCATGCCATTGGCCGTAAAATGGAATCGTATTATGGGTAACTAGCTAGCTAGCTATATAGTGATCGCGTGATTGTGTGTTTAATTCCAAATATAGTAATTTCTCTTATCGGTTATTTAAAATATAATTTGGCCTTTTGACCGAGATATCCTATTTTGTTCGTGTTATTTATCTATTCTGAAACTAAAAGTAGGTAGATATCAATTCAGAATTCTACGAATTTACCCGGGAGTAGCCGATCTTCGCTGATCCTAGATTAGACGGTTAGACCGATTGCGTTGGTCAATAAGCATTATATCATTTATAGATACAAAGTGGAAATGGCAGTTTTATAACCCATTTCAGACAATGATTTATAGTAAACCAGTACATATGTGCAAGTGAAAATGATATGCATGTAAAATTAATGATAGTTTGAAGTCTGACTTTTTTCAAATAAATCATTTTATCGAACAAATGGCAAGCAAACTATAACTGTATTTGGAAGTACATTTTTTATATTTGTAAATACACAATTACGTGATCACTACTCATCCATAATACTATTGTATTAATCGGCCAATGGCATGAATGAGGTATACACACGTGACTTGTTTTACTACGTTTTTATTACAAAAATAAATAAAAATATATACATTTATGAAATTGAATGTGGTTCCCGACTTTGGAGATAAAATCACTACCGGGAGGATAATCATCTTAAATGTTGAACCAATATTATATGTTTTACATGGCCATTAAGATCGTAATAAAAAAAATCCGTTATGCCTTTATTTTTGTAAATATATGGACAGGACAAGCTAACAAGTTAAGCTGGTTTCCCAATGTGTATTGTGTGCCTGTCCTGTGACCTTTGTAAGGATCTATACTGTGGTAGTGTTTCCGTCGTGCATTTATTCCTCGTGAGTTCCTCTGTCGTGGTTGGCTGTCTAGTCTCGGGGATAAATTCATGGTAGGGAGTATATATCTGATCATTTAGGAACGGTTAGGGATGGGACATTTCTTAGATAATTAGATATGGTAATTTGTATGGTAAGATTGTCGACTAGGCCTATGATGTTGTCTTTGTGCTGTAGATATTTCATGTAGTATTTCAAATTAATATAAATTCTAAATATTTTCAAATATATCATTTTATCAATGTACGAGGAAAGCAAACTATCACTATATGTCAAAATATAGTGATAGTTGAATCAGAAAGCAAACTATCACTATATTTGTCAAAATCATATCAGGATCACAGTGGCAGAACTCTAGTGGAAGTTCAACATGTGTTTTGAAGATGGCAGCTGTGGCGGCCATCTTGGACTTCGGATCCACTAAAAAATAGCAACAGATGGTCGGAACAATGTAAGGGTCATTTCATGCAAGTTTCACCTAAATCTCACCGATAGAACTTGAGAAAAAGTTCAACATGTGTTTTCAAGATAGTAGCTGCGATGGCCATCTTGGATTTCTGATCGACTCGAAAAATACCAACACTTGATCAAGTCGAAAAATACCAACACTTGATCAAGTCGAAAAATACCAACACTTGATCACGACCATGTCAGGACCATTTCGGGCAAGTTTCAGTCAAATCACACTGGTAGAATTTGAGAAGATGTTCAAAATGTGTTTTCAAGATGGTGGCTGTGGCGGCCATCTTGGATTTCGGATTGATCCGAAAAATACCAACACTTGGTCGGAACCATGACAGGATCATTTCAGGCAAGTTTCAGTCAAATCGTACAGGTAGTTCTTAAGAAGAAGTTCAAAATGCGGACGGTGCACGAGGACGGACGAACCATGAAGACTATAGGTCATTCTGTTCCATTGGGTCGGATGACCTAATAAAGATGAAAATAATTAGATGTTTGTATTATATACATGTTAAATCATTACAGTGTAAATGTAAATGCATGATTTACCTTCATATCTATCTAACAAAAAGTAAGACATGATGTAAGATACATATAGGACTTTATTGTACGCCTGTCAAATATGAGTTATACTTTAATATACCATCACAACCTCGCAATATGTGAAAACTCACAATACACTTTAAATGACAGCATATATGTAATATACATATTTGCAAAACAATAATTATATGACCGTGTTTAACAAAAACAAATGTAAAAACTTAAAGATGACCCGCTGCAAACCGAGCATAAATAATATTTATCATTTGGACAACAATTGATGTTAAGTTATGTATAAAGTCCAACCCAGTTAATACAAATTTTTGGGTAACCTTCAAACTCTGTCGTATCATGCCGGTGGTGTCATACTAAGTGGTTTAAAGGCCAATATACTTAACCTTTCTTTTTTGTAATAATTACATTTACAATGATCGAACATTGTACCAATTACCCAGAATAAAGATGAAAGATGTGAATTATGAAATTATTCCATGTAGATAAATCTATGAAATCGAACGGTCAAAAATTGTCTTGTAAACATACCTGACATCTTGAAACAGTCTACTTGCAAAACTGACAATTTCCAAAGTGTTTCGTATATAAGGACCTGGCACAAATGTATAACAAACAATAATATATAAATATATGTATTATTGCATCAAGGGTATGAAGTCTACGGTAAAGAAAAACGGACATATTTTCTAATCCTAGTTTTTTAATAAACAGGCCCTACACATATTACCTTAAAGAGAAACAATTGATACTGCAAAAATATACTTTTGTTAATGATAATTGTTTAAAGCTCCACCCATATTGAGATTGTTAGGCCCCATCCACTTTGTGTCTGAATTAGCTAATGAACTTTTGTAATGTTAGAATTGTTCAATTAAATGACAAATAGGATTGGTACAAATGAGTGAGTTGGGAGCTGAAAGTATGTGATATGGGAGTTGAGAGTATGTGATAGAGATAGTCTGTATCAGTGTTGGAGAGCGAGAGCTAGGACCTAGGTGTAAAAGATGTGCTGACCTTCACAAAGGACAAGGACTATGCCCAATATAGTGTAGGCCAGCGCCCAAATATAGACCGTAAACTTGTGAGCAATGGAAATAACTACTAGAAGAGGACAGCTCCTGTGTTTGGTTATCAACAATGAACAATTCACCAAGTGTGCAACCCAAAAGGGGAGGTTTCAGAAGGGCGTGACTTACGCTAATTCCCCAAACTAATTAGTCACATCCTGATGAATCTCCAAACTATAGAAATGGGGAAAATACCCAAAACCCCAGCAAACACTTGGTGACGTAAATACAGGGATATTGAATGCAATTTGTAGGGGATTTAAATTCCATTCATATAAAACGTATTTTTGTACTATCCAAGTTTGTATTAAGTGGGTATGACTGTATATATGTCTAATTAACACAAACATACATATAAATTCATTTGTTCAGTTGTCTGCACAATCATGATCAGTATCTTATTCCATATAGGGCATAGGGTCAAGGATTTGTTTTCAGATGCAATTATTATTTTGATTACTTTTAACCAGTTTTCAATTATCATAATAGTGTAAATAACTTGTTATTGAAGTAAAATACAAATTCATCTGTAATAGATGAAAATACCATTTGTCAGCAGTGTAGCATCTTTAAGTTTCAAATCCAAAGTATATGTGTACAAATGATGTTGACAATATGAGAAAGTAAAAATAAAGGGATTTATTACCACATATACTGTCGGGAATGGAAAAAAGAAGGAGGGGGATTCTGAGAAATACAGAAAGAAGAACAGATAGACAAAGAAGGAGCATGAACCACAGATGAATGTCGATTTGTGGAAGCCTGATAACACTTGTGTTTCATTCTTTTTTAAGTGCTTAATAGTAAATCATGCTGTTTTATCTCATTCATATACAAATTATGAATTTCTGCATAACAGATTAAAAAGAGACCGTGTCCATTTTTTTCAAATTCAACAGACTATCGGGTCCACTAACAGAATGGATAAGAAATATACAATGTAACATATATATATCACTGATTAGAAGATAAAAGGGTAAACAGTATCTACATATATAAAATCATCTTCAAATGGTAAACAAAATAGATATCACAGTCAGGTACACCATTTAAGCAACTGAAGGTAGTTTGTATTTGGGTCAAGGAACTGTATTTTCACACAGGAATTCTATTACGCTGGCAATAAAACTAATTTGAATGGCTTGAACGTAGATTCCGATTTCAGCGCTAACAAGAGGCCCATGAACCTAAAGGGTCATCTGACTATTGGAATTAAACAACCTATCATTGTATACAGTATTAGCTAACAATTTAGGCCATAAAACAGAGACCTTATTTGAAGCTGCAAGTTTCAAAAATATTTGATTATTTTTTTTTCATTTCAACGAATTTTATTGCAAATTACATGCAAACAAATTTGGCAAGAGGCAAAGCCTATATTAGCCATCTCCAAACAAATCCGGTATCGTACAATTACCGACAAAACATTTGGACATGTAACATTACATTATGAATGAATATTATTATTAGTGTATCTCCCCAACCTATCTGTACAAAAATCTAAAAAAAAACACCTTTTAGTTTCAGATATATATTCTGATATACATTGCAATAAATATATATTCTTTCTTAATTACAATTATCACAGCCATATAGTAGAGGTTTTAATGATTTTGACCTTAAAAGTACATAAAGGTCATTTATTTGTATCAATACTCTAGGCCTTATAGTCATTCATAAGAAGTTGTTTAAAGATCTGAGCCTTTTTGACCAATTATTTGAAAAGAAAACTTTGTTGGTAGCCCTTCATCTCAGCAAGCTGCAGGCCCAATATTGTATCTCTAGGCCTTTAAATCATTAATATGAACTCAACAATTTTGGTAGATCTTCATCCTTTTTTAGTCTCATTCCTCAGGCCCCCTCAAAGTCTGACGAACCATCTGTTAAAAGACTGTGTTCAAGCTAATGTTAACAAAAGAATTATCTATAACTGACAATAGAATATTTCTTTTCAAACTTTCAATATTAAAATCCAAAATGGCTGTCTGTCAGCCATTTTAATGATAGATCAGTCCAAAATGCTAGGACCTTTGTGGCGTCTATACATATGAAATCTGAGATAGATCCCTTCATTACTTTCAGAGAAATAGTGGTAACTATCAAAATCCAAGATAGCGGCCTGTCGGCAATCTTGTTGACCGATTGGTCCAAAAATGCAATATGCACAACTAGTGTCATTAACTTGGTCTTTTTGACGTTTTTATGTTTTCAAATGTTTAAATTTGTATGAACCAAAATAAGTATACAAGTATGTAGAGCATGCTGATAGATCACCAGCCTCACACCCTCTTGTAGGTGATCAGGTACTCCGGATAACATCTGTCCTTTTCAAACACAACAAATTCACGAAAAATCCAGAATTTCTCTACAACCATAGAGTCATAATTTCCTTCATGTGAATTGTCTGCACAAACATCTTTTCTGCAAGTTTTACAGGGGGGACGTTTGAAAGGAGCTGCTGGTTTTTTATTCAAAATATAGGGTTCTCCAAGACATATCCGGGTCAGGAACATCTTCTTCTCATTTATCTTGTCACGTTTACCGACATAGTCTGAAAGTATACAAGACACATAACCAACATAGTCTGTATGTAAACAAGACACATTACCAACATAGTCTGTAGGTAAACGAGACACATCACCAACATAGTCTGTAAACAAGACACATAACCACATAGTCTGTAAACAAGATACACATCACCAACATAGTCTGTAAACAACACACATTACCAACATAGTCTGTAAGTAAACAAGACACATTACCAACATAGTCTGTAGGTAAACGAGACACATCACCAACATAGTCTGTAAACAAGATACATCACCAACATAGTCTGTAAACAAGACACATAACCAACATAGTCTGTAAGTAAACAAGACACATAACCAACATAGTCTGTATGTAAACAAGACACATAACCAACATAGTCTGTAAGTAAACAAGACACATTACCAACATAGTCTGTAAGTAAACAAGACACATAACCAACATAGTCTGTAAGTAAACAAGACACATTACCAACATAGTCTGTAAGTAAACAAGACACATTACCAACATAGTCTGTATGTAAACAAGACACATTACCAACATAGTCTGTAAGTAAACAAGACACATTACCAACATAGTCTGTAAGTAAACAAGACACATCACCAACATAGTCTGTAAACAAGACACATTACCAACATAGTCTGTAAACAAGACACATTACCAACATAGTCTGTAAGTAAACAAGACACATTACCAACATAGTCTGTAAGTAAACAAGACACATTACAAACATAGTCTGTAAGTAAACAAGACACATCACCAACATAGTCTGTAAGTAAACAAGACACATAACCAACATAGTCTGTAAAAACAAGACACATCACCAACATAGTCTGTAAGTAAACAAGACACATTACCAACATAGTCTGTAAGTAAACAAGACACATTACCAACATAGTCTGTAAGTAAACAAGACACATACCAACATAGTCTGTAAGTAAACAAGACACATTACCAACATAGTCTGTAAGTAAACAAGACACATTACCAACATAGTCTGTAAGTAAACAAGACACATTACCAACATAGTCTGTAAACAAGACACATTACCAACATAGTCTGTAAGTAAACAAGACACATCTGTAAGTACAAGACACATTACAACATAGTCTGTAAGTAAACAAGACACATTACCAACATAGTCTGTAAGTAAACAAGACACATTACCAACATAGTCTGTAAGTAAACAAGACACATTACCAACATAGTCTGTAAACAAGACACATTACCAACATAGTCTGTAAGTAAACAAGACACATTACCAACATAGTCTGTAAACAAGACACATTACCAACATAGTCTGTAAAAAGACACATAACCAACATAGTCTGTAAAAACAAGACACATTACCAACATAGTCTGTAAACAAGACACATTACCAACATAGTCTGTAAGTAAACAAGACACATTACCAACATAGTATGTAGGTAAACAAGACACATTACCAACATAGTCTGTAAGTAAACAAGACACATCACCAACATAGTCTGTAAGTAAACAAGACACATTACCAACATAGTCTGTATGTAAACAAGACACATAACCAACATAGTCTGTAAGTAAACAAGACACATCACCAACATAGTCTGTAAACAAGACACATAACCAACATAGTCTGTAAGTAAACAAGACACATTACCAACATAGTCTGTAAGTAAACAAGACACATAACCAACATAGTCTGTAGTAAACAAGACACATTACCAACATAGTCTGTAGTAAACAAGACACATACCAACATAGTCTGTAAGTAAACAAGACACATACCAACATAGTCTGTAAGTAAACAAGACACATTACCAACATAGTCTGTAAGTAAACAAGACACATTACCAACATAGTCTGTAAGTAAAAGACAAGACAACATAAACAAGACAACATAGTCTGTAAGTAAACAAGACACATAACCAACATAGTCTGTAAGTAAACAAGACACATCACCAACATAGTCTGTAAACAAGACACATAACCAACATAGTCTGTAAACAAGACACATTACCAACATAGTCTGTAAGTAAACAAGACACATAACCAACATAGTCTGTAAGTAAACAAGACACATTACCAACATAGTCTGTAAGTAAACAAGACACATAACCAACATAGTCTGTAAGTAAACAAGACACATCACCAACATAGTCTGTAAACAAGACACATTACCAACATAGTCTGTAAGTAAACAAGACACATTACCAACATAGTCTGTAAGTAAACAAGACACATAACCAACATAGTCTGTAAGTAAACAAGACACATAACCAACATAGTCTGTAAGTAAACAAGACACATCACCAACATAGTCTGTAAGTAAACAAGACACATTACCAACATAGTCTGTAAGTAAACAAGACACATAACCAACATAGTCTGTAAGTAAACAAGACACATTACCAACATAGTCTGTAAGTAAACAAGACACATTACCAACATAGTCTGTAAGTAAACAAGACACATTACCAACATAGTCTGTAAGTAAACAAGACACATTACCAACATAGTCTGTAAGTAAACAAGACACATTACCAACATAGTCTGTAAGTAAACAAGACACATAACCAACATAGTCTGTAAACAAGACACATTACCAACATAGTCTGTAAGTAAACAAGACACATTACCAACATAGTCTGTAAGTAAACAAGACACATTACCAACATAGTCTGTAAAAACAAGACACATTACCAACATAGTCTGTAAGTAAACAAGACACATCACCAACATAGTCTGTAAACAAGACACATTACCAACATAGTCTGTAAGTAAACAAGACACATCACCAACATAGTCTGTAAGTAAACAAGACACATAACCAACATAGTCTGTAAGTAAACAAGACACATTACCAACATAGTCTGTAAACAAGACACATTACCAACATAGTCTGTAAGTAAACAAGACACATTACCAACATAGTCTGTAAGTAAACAAGACACATCACCAACATAGTCTGTAAGTAAACAAGACACATAACCAACATAGTCTGTAAGTAAACAAGACACATAACCAACATAGTCTGTAAGTAAACAAGACACATTACCAACATAGTCTGTAAGTAAACAAGACACATCACCAACATAGTCTGTAAGTAAACAAGACACATTACCAACATAGTCTGTAAGTAAACAAGACACATTACCAACATAGTCTGTAAGTAAAAGACACATCACCAACATAGTCTGTAAGTAAACAAGACACATCACCAACATAGTCTGTAAACAAGACACATTAATTACCAACATAGTCTGTAAACAAGATACATTACCAACATAGTCTGTAAGTAAACAAGACACATTACCAACATAGTCTGTAAGTAAACAAGACACATCAACCAACATAGTCTGTAAACAAGACACATTACCAACATAGTCTGTAAACAAGACACATTACCAACATAGTCTAAGTAAACAAGACACATTACCAACATAGTCTGTAAGTAAACAAGACACATCACCAACATAGTCTGTAAGTAAACAAGACACATAAACCAACATAGTCTGTAAAAACAAGACACATAACCAACATAGTCTGTAAGTAAACAAGACACATCACCAACATAGTCTGTAAACAAGACACATTACCAACATAGTCTGTAAACAAGACACATAACCAACATAGTCTGTAAGTAAACAAGACACATTACCAACATAGTCTGTAAGTAAACAAGACACATAACCAACATAGTCTGTAAGTAAACAAGACACATTACCAACATAGTCTGTAAGTAAACAAGACACATCACCAACATAGTCTGTAAGTAAACAAGACACATAACCAACATAGTCTGTAAGTAAACAAGACACATCACCAACATAGTCTGTAAGTAAACAAGACACATCACCAACATAGTCTGTAAGTAAAACAAGACACATAACCAACATAGTCTGTAAGTAAACAAGACACATAACCCAACATATTCTGGTAAGTAAACAAGACACATACCAACATAGTGTGTAAGTAAACAAGACACATTACCAACATAGTCTGTATGTAAACAAGACACATAACCAACATAGTCTGTAAGTAAACAAGACACATAACCAACATAGTCTGTAAGTAAACAAGACACATAACCAACATAGTCTGTATGTAAACAAGACACATAACCAACATAGTCTGTATGTAAACAAGACACATAACCAACATAGTCTGTATGTAACAAGACACATAACCAACATAGTCTGTAAGTAAACAAGACACATTACCAACATAGTCTGTAAGTAAACAAGACACATAACCAACATAGTCTGTAAGTAACACAAGACACATAAACACCCCAACATAGTCTGTAAAACAAGACACAATTTACACCAACATAGTCTGTAAGTAAACAAGACACATCACCAACATAGTCTGTAAACAAGACACATTACCAACATAGTCTGTAAAAACAAGACACATTACCAACATAGTCTGTAAGTAAACAAGACACATTACCAACATAGTCTGTAAGTAAACAAGACACATTACCAACATAGTCTGTATGTAAACAAGACACATTACCAACATAGTCTGTAAGTAAACAAGACACATTACCAACATAGTCTGTAAACAAGACACATTACCAACATAGTCTGTAAGTAAACAAGACACATTACCAACATAGTCTGTAAGTAAACAAGACACATTACCAACATAGTCTGTAAGTAAACAAGACACATTACCAACATAGTCTGTAAGTAAACAAGACACATTACCAACATAGTCTGTAAGTAAACAAGACACATTACCAACATAGTCTGTAAACAAGACACATAACCAACATAGTCTGTAAGTAAACAAGACACATCACCAACATAGTCTGTAAACAAGTAAACAAGACACCATTACAACATAGTCTGTAAGTAAACAAAGACACATTACCAACATAGTCTGTAAAAAACAAGACACATCACCAACATAGTCTGTAAGTAAACAAGACACATACCAACATAGTCTGTAAGTAAACAAGACACATACCAACATAGTCTGTAAGTAAACAAGACACATTACCAACATAGTCTGTAAGTAAACAAGACACATTACCAACATAGTCTGTAAGTAAACAAGACACATTACCAACATAGTCTGTAAAAACAAGACACATAACCAACATAGTCTGTAAACAAGACACATCACCAACATAGTCTGTAAACAAGACACATCACCAACATAGTCTGTAAACAACACACATTACCAACATAGTCTGTAAGTAAACAAGACCACATTACCAACATAGGTCTATGGAAACACTACAACCAGACACATACCTACACAGGTAAGTCTTAAACAAGACACACTTACTAACATAGTCACAGGTAAGGAATTACACACTACCTACACAGGTAAGGAATTACACACTACCAACATAGTCATGTAAGGAATTACACACTTACTACACATAATAAAGGTAATACACACATACCAACACAGTTAAGGAAGACACATTCAGAACTACACAGTAAACAGGAACACTACACACTAGTACTGTAAGGAATAGACACACTACTAACACAGTCTGTAAGGAATTAACACACTACTTACATTAGTAAGGAATTACACACTACTACCACAGGTAAGGAATTACACACAACTAACACAGGTAAGGAATTACACACTACTTACATGTCAAGGTAAGGAATTACACACTACCTAACACAGGTAAGTCAATTACACACTACCTACACACAGGTAAGGAATTACACACTACCTACACAGGTAAGGAATTACACACTACCTACACAGGTAAGGAATTACACACTACTAACACAGGTAAGGAATTACACACTACCTACACAGGTAAGGAATTACACACTACTAACACAGGTAAGGAATTACACACTACCTACACAGGTAAGGAATTACACACTACTACCTAACACAGGTAAGGAATTACACACTACCTACACAGGTAAGGAATTACACACTACTAACACAGGTAAGGAATTACACACTACCTACACAGGTAAGGAATTACACACTACCTACACAGGTAAGGAATTACACACTACCTACACAGGTAAGGAATTACACACTACTAACACAGGTAAGGAATTACACACTACTACACACTACCTACACAGGTAAGGAATTACACACTACCTACACAGGTAAGGAATTACACACTACCTACACAGGTAAGGAATTACACACTACCTACACAGGTAAGGAATTACACACTACTAACACAGGTAAGGAATTACACACTACCTACACAGGTAAGGAATTACACACTACTAACACAGGTAAGGAATTACACACTACCTACACAGGTAAGGAATTACACACTACCTACACAGGTAAGTAATTACACACTACTAACACAGGTAAGTAATTACACACTACTAACACAGGTAAGGAATTACACACTACCTACACAGGTAAGGAATTACACACTACCTACACAGGTAAGTAATCACACACTACCTACACAGGTAAGGAATTACACACTACCTACACAGGTAAGGAATTACACACTACTAACACAGGTAAAATATTGCATACTGCTGTTCTGTATGGTTTTATGTTATTTAATGTTGTTATGGTAGTCATGGTATAATGACCTGCAGTCAAAATACCATTTTGGTGAAATGAACCCCCCCCCATGGTAAAGTGAATTCCCCTTCTTAAAGTTACTACAACATTTAAATTCATGTGATTTCCAATCCTAGCCATAGATCTTCAAACTTTATCCCAATGGGGGTATATCATAAATAAAAAAAACCCAAAAAACATGAATTGAAATGTTGTAGAAGTGGGTTGGGAGGGGGGTCACTTCACCATTGGGGTGGGTGGGGGTCATTTCACCATAATGGTATTTTGACCCCAGGGTCATACTAAACATTGGCATGGACAATACACTGACATTTCCATGATACCAACAAATAATCTTCTATTTATTATCATTAATGAGACCAATTGTATTTTTTTCGCAGTCTTAAAATGAATAAACTAATACATACCTGCATATTGGTCAGACTTGGTTGAGCTTTCTGCGGTGTAAATGCCATTCCCGATGACAGTATTTCCTGCGAGTCTGTTGTCCAGGCCTTGTGCTGTGATTACTGCCACCCTGTCCTCGGGTGTACCATGAAATGTGTAATGCTCATTGACCTCAGGGTAAATATCCTGTAATAAGCACCGATCACACAGTTGGGTTGTAAGCACTGGTGCTTTTGTAGACACTGCAATTTGTTCCACTGGCACCAATGGTTTTCCTCTTCTAGCAGCCTTTAGAAATAAGTGGGCTCTGTTTTGAAAATATTTTTCAAACAAAACTGGGTTTTCTATACGTTCAATTTTAGTAACTTGAATATTCTTGTAACCCAACTGGGCTAATCCTTGAGCATCATTGCCAAATCCAAACTGAGCTGCATTCCAAGACTGAAGGACAATATTTTCTATGGCTTTGAAAACCTTTCTGTCAACTGGAATATAAACAGCATGACTGGAAGCTGTAGGAGGAAGGTGAAGGTTCCATATTTTCAATGGCTTGCTATTGTCATATTTGGTCCAATAGGAAGGGGCCATAGGAGATTTTTCATACATATAGTTGAAATATGCCTGTGTTCCCTTTGGAGGCGGAGGACGATTTTGTGGTGGTTTACCTCCCAAATGTAACGTTGGAAGCTTTACAGGTGGTACTGGTGGGGCTGTTAAATACATTTAATAACATAAGCATAGAGTGTTTAACATTGCATTTACTTAGATTGGTAATTAAAACTACAATTGTGTTTGCAATAGAGTTAATTCAGCAATTAGTGCTTGAGAAAAACACACTGTATTTCACCTAACAAGAGGCCCCATTGGCCTTAATGGACATCTGACCATTAATACAATATATAGTAGAACTGAAATATATAGTAAATTGGATGTTTAATGGTTTTAACCATTTTGACCCCTGTGACCCTGAATGAAGGTCAATGTCATTCATTTGAACAAACTTAAAAGTCCTTCATCCCAGCATACTAAAGGCAAAATATCAGTACCCTAGGCCTTTCGGTTATGAGAAAAAGTGGTTTGAATGAAAAATTTACGGACGGCGCACAACGATGGACGAAGCATGATGACAATAGGTCATCCTGACCCTTCAGGTCAGATGACACCCATTCGGTCAGATGACCTGAAAAAGGATTCTCCACTGTAAGTAGGTCTGTCTGTTCACCTTAAGTTGTATTTTCTGAAATTTTCACTCTATCAAATTTTTCTAAATCATATAATGTGTGAATATGGATGCATATCTATAATGGTTCAGACATTTATAAGGTATAAGGATATACACAGACCTACTCTAACACTTATACGGTGTAAGGATAACAACTCTAACACTTATACGGTGTAAGGATAACAACTCTAACATTTATATGGTGTAAGGACAACAACTCTAACATTTATATGGTGTAAGGATAACAACTCTAACATTTATATGGTGTAAGGATAACAACTCTAACATTTATATGGTGTAAGGATAACAACTCTAACATTTATATGGTGTAAGGATAACAACTCTAACATTTATATGGTGTAAGGATAACAACTCTAACATTTATATGGTGTAAGGACAACAACTCTAACATTTATATGGTGTAAGGACAACAACTCTAACATTTATATGGTGTAAGGATAACATCTCTAACATTTATATGGTGTAAGGATAACAACTCTAAACATTTATATGGTGTAAGGATAACAACACTCTAACATTTATATGGTGTAAGGATAACAACTCTAACATTTATATGGTGTAAGGATAACAACTCTAACATTTATATGGTGTAAGGATAACAACTCTAACATTTATATGGTGTAAGGATAACAACTCTAACATTTATACAGTGTAAGGATAACAACTCTAACATTTATATGGTGTAAGGATAACAACTCTAACATTTATATGGTGTAAGGATAACAACTCTTAACATTTATATGGTGTAAGGATAACAACTCTAACATTTATATGGTGTAAGGATAACAACTCTAACATTTATATGGTGTAAGGATAACAACTCTAACATTTATATGGTGTAAGGATAACAACTCTAACATTTATATGGTGTAAGGATAACAACTCTAACATTTATATGGTGTAAGGATAACAACTCTAACATTTATATGGTGTAAGGATAACAACTCTAACATTTATATGGTGTAAGGATAACAACTCTAACATTTATATGGTGTAAGGATAACAACTCTAACATTTATATGGTGTAAGGATAACAACTCTAACATTTATATGGTGTAAGGATAACAACTCTAACATTTATATGGTGTAAGGATAACAACTCTAACATTTATATGGTGTAAGGATAACAACTCTAACATTTATATGGTGTAAGGATAACAACTCTAACATTTATATGGTGTAAGGATAACAACTCTAACATTTATATGGTGTAAGGATAACAACTCTAACATTTATACAGTGTAAGGATAACAACTCTAACATTTATATGGTGTAAGGATAACAACTCTAACACTTATATGGTGTAAGGATAACAACTCTAACATTTATACAGTGTAAGGATAACAACTCTAACATTTATATGGTGTAAGGACAACAACTCTAACACTTATATGGTGTAAGGATAACAACTCTAACATTTATATGGTGTAAGGATAACAACTCTAACATTTATATGGTGTAAGGATAACAACTCTAACATTTATACAGTGTAAGGATAACAACTCTAACATTTATATGGTGTAAGGATAACAACTCTAACATTTATATGGTGTAAGGATAACAACTCTAACATTTATATGGTGTAAGGATAACAACTCTAACATTTATACAGTGTAAGGATAACAACTCTAACATTTATATGGTGTAAGGATAACAACTCTAACACTTATATGGTGTAAGGATAACAACTCTAACACTTATATGGTGTAAGGATAACAACTCTAACACTTATATGGTGTAAGGATAACAACTCTAACATTTATATGGTGTAAGGATAACAACTCTAACATTTATACAGTGTAAGGATAACAACTCTAACATTTATAAATGGTGTAAGGATAACAACTCTAACATTTATATGGTGTAAGGATAACAACTCTAACATTTATATGGTGTAAGGATAACAACTCTAACATTTATATGTAAGAACACTCTAACTTATAGGTGTAAGGATAACAACTCTAACATTTATATGGTGTAAGGATAACAACTCTAACATTTATATGGTGTAAGGATAACAACTCTAACACTTATATGGTGTAAGGATAACAACTCTAACATTTATATGGTGTAAGGATAACAACTCTAACATTTATATGGTGTAAGGATAACAACTCTAACATTTATATGGTGTAAGGATAACAACTCTAACATTTATATGGTGTAAGGATAACAACTCTAACATTTATAAGGTGTAAGGATAACAACTCTAACATTTATACAGTGTAAGGATAACAACTCTAACATTTATAAGGTGTAAGGATAACAACTCTAACATTTATACAGTGTAAGGATAACAACTCTAACATTTATATGGTGTAAGGATAACAACTCTAACATTTATACAGTGTAAGGATAACAACTCTAACATTTATATGGTGTAAGGATAACAACTCTAACATTTATATGGTGTAAGGATAACAACTCTAACATTTATATGGTGTAAGGATAACAACTCTAACATTTATATTGTGTAAGGATAACAACTCTAACATTTATATGGTGTAAGGATAACAACTCTAACATTTATATGGTGTAAGGATAACAACTCTAACATTTATATGGTGTAAGGATAACAACTCTAACATTTATATGGTGTAAGGATAACAACTCTAACATTTATATGGTGTAAGGATAACAACTCTAACATTTATACAGTGTAAGGATAACAACTCTAACATTTATATGGTGTAAGGATAACAACTCTAACATTTATATGGTGTAAGGATAACAACTCTAACATTTATATACAGTGTAAGGATAACATATGGGTAAGAAACAACTAACATTTATAAGGTGTAAGGATAACAACTCTAACATTTATACAGTGTAAGGATAACAACTCTAACATTTATATGGTGTAAGGATAACAACTCTAACATTTATATGGTGTAAGGATAACAACTCTAACATTTATAATGGTGTAAGGATAACAACTCTAACATTTATATGGTGTAAGGATAACAACTCTAACATTTATATGGTGTAAGGATAACAACTCTAACATTTATACAGTGTAAGGATAACAACTCTAACATTTATATGGTGTAAGGATAACAACTCTAACATTTATATGGTGTAAGGATAACAACTCTAACATTTATATGGTGTAAGGATAACAACTCTAACATTTATATGGTGTAAGGATAACAACTCTAACATTTATACAGTGTAAGGATAACAACTCTAACATTTATATGGTGTAAGGATAACAACTCTAACATTTATATGGTGTAAGGATAACAACTCTAACATTTATATGGTGTAAGGATAACAACTCTAACATTTATATGGTGTAAGGATAACAACTCTAACATTTATATGGTGTAAGGATAACAACTCTAACATTTATATGGTGTAAGGATAACAACTCTAACATTTATATGGTGTAAGGATAACAACTCTAACATTTATATGGTGTAAGGATAACAACTCTAACATTTATATATGGTGTAAGGATAACAACTCTAACATTTATATGGTGTAAGGATAACAACTCTAACATTTATATGGTGTAAGGATAACAACTCTAACATTTATATTGGTGTAAGGATAACAACTCTGACACTTATAGGTGTAAGGATAACAACTCTAACATTTATATGGTGTAAGGATAACAACTCTAACATTTATATGGTGTAAGGATAACAACTCTAACATTTATATGGTGTAAGGATAACAACTCTAACATTTATATGGTGTAAGGATAACAACTCTAACATTTATATGGTGTAAGGATAACAACTCTAACATTTATATGGTGTAAGGATAACAACTCTAACATTTATATGGTGTAAGGATAACAACTCTAACATTTATAAGGTGTAAGGGTAACAACTCTAACATTTATATGGTGTAAGGATAACAACTCTAACATTTATATGGTGTAAGGATAACAACTCTAACATTTATACAGGTGTAAGGATAACAACTCTAACATTTATATGGTGTAAGGATAACAACTCTAACATTTATATGGTGTAAGGATAACAACTCTAACATTTATATGGTGTAAGGATAACAACTCTAACATTTATATGGTGTAAGGATAACAACTCTAACATTTATATGGTGTAAGGATAACAACTCTAACATTTATACAGTGTAAGGATAACAACTCTAACATTTATATGGTGTAAGGATAACAACTCTAACATTTATATGGTGTAAGGATAACAACTCTAACATTTATATGGTGTAAGGATAACAACTCTAACATTTATATGGTGTAAGGATAACAACTCTAACATTTATACAGTGTAAGGATAACAACTCTAACATTTATACAGTGTAAGGATAACAACTCTAACATTTATATGGTGTAAGGATAACAACTCTAACATTTATATGGTGTAAGGATAACAACTCTAACATTTATATGGTGTAAGGATAACAACTCTAACATTTATATGGTGTAAGGATAACAACTCTAACATTTATAAGGTGTAAGGATAACAACTCTAACATTTATATGGTGTAAGGATAACAACTCTAACATTTATATGGTGTAAGGATAACAACTCTAACATTTATATGGTGTAAGGATAACAACTCTAACATTTATATGGTGTAAGGATAACAACTCTAACATTTATATGGTGTAAGGATAACAACTCTAACATTTATATGGTGTAAGGATAACAACTCTAACATTTATATGGTGTAAGGATAACAACTCTAACATTTATATGGTGTAAGGATAACAACTCTAACATTTATATGGTGTAAGGATAACAACTCTAACATTTATATGGTGTAAGGATAACAACTCTAACATTTATACAGGTGTAAGGATAACAACTCTAACATTTATATGGTGTAAGGATAACAACTCTAACATTTATATGGTGTAAGGATAACAACTCTAACATTTATACGGTGTAAGGATAACAACTCTAACATTTATATGGTGTAAGGATAACAACTCTAACATTTATATGTGTAAGGATAACAACTCTAACATTTATATGGTGTAAGGATAACAACTCTAACATTTATATGGTGTAAGGATAACAACTCTAACATTTATATGGTGTAAGGATAACAACTCTAACATTTATATGGTGTAAGGATAACAACTCTAACATTTATATGGTGTAAGGATAACAACTCTAACATTTATATGGTGTAAGGGTTATATAAGGTGTAAGGATAACAACTCTAACACTTATATGGTGTAAGGATAACAACTCTAACATTTATAAGGTGTAAGGATAACAACTCTAACATTTATATGGTGTAAGGATAACAACTCTAACATTTATACAGTGTAAGGATAACAACTCTAACATTTATATGGTGTAAGGATAACAACTCTAACATTTATATGGTAAGTGGTGTAAGGATAACAACTCTAACATTTATACAGGTGTAAGGATAACAACTCTAACATTTATATGGTGTAAGGATAACAACTCTAACATTTATACAGTGTAAGGATAACAACTCTAACATTTATATGGTGTAAGGATAACAACTCTAACATTTATAAGGTGTAAGGATAACAACTCTAACATTTATAAGGTGTAAGGATAACAACTCTAACATTTATATGGTGTAAGGATAACAACTCTAACATTTATATGGTGTAAGGATAACAACTCTAACATTTATAAGGTGTAAGGATAACAACTCTAACATTTATAAGGTGTAAGGATAACAACTCTAACATTTATATGGTGTAAGGATAACAACTCTAACATTTATATGGTGTAAGGATAACAACTCTAACATTTATATGGTGTAAGGATAACAACTCTAACATTTATATGGTGTAAGGATAACAACTCTAACATTTATATGGTGTAAGGATAACAACTCTAACATTTATATGGTGTAAGGATAACAACTCTAACACTTATATGGTGTAAGGATAACAACTCTGACACTAAGGTGTAAGGATAACAACTCACTTACCAGAAGGATTAAAGGGCTGGCATGTATCTTTGAAAGCCTGAAATATACAAGATTTCACAGTATATATACTTACATATACATGTATGAGGAAAATCAATACTCAATTTGTATTTAAGGGAACAACCAACTAAATAAAATGGCCGCTGTGAATACAAAATTGAGCCTAGGATAGAATTTTGACCCATCTGTTCATTGGCTGGCTAATTTTGAATTTAACAAGAGCAGTTGGAGAACAGCAAAGCTCGCCTATTCAGAAGAAGTTGATGTTCAAGTATTTACTATTTACACATGGAAATATGACAAATAAACAGACTCAAAAACCCCCTAAAGGGCCCCAAATTGGTTGTATTATCACGTTCAGCATCAATACACATTAGGAAAATAAAATCATAAACATTTATGATGACTTAAGCTTAAACAATTTGCAAAACAGAAACTTGCTCAAAAACTTTAACATGAAATGGGACGCCAACGCTGACGCCGACGCCGACGCCGGGGTGACAACATTAGATCCCCCTATTCTTAGAATAGGCAAGCTAAAAAGTAAAAATGTTTTCTGACAGGTTCCTAGATAACCATGATATATGAATTTGGAAATTCAGATTGAGATCTAGGTTCAAAATATGAACACATTAGAATTTCAAGATTTTTGTGTGTGTCTTATTTCAAAATTGCTACCCTCGTTGGAGTTTGAGCTGAAGGACCCGAACATTTTTTAGTATCATGTGTTATATGAGAACGTAGACTTAAATTGTAGAACACAATAGGTAACTTATATATAGCTGTTTTAATAATACATTACAAACCTTAAACAAACTTTAACACTGTCAGTCTGTGGTCTATGTAAAATCATTCAGTTGGTTGTTCTCTTAATTTCATTGCAGTGGTGATTTTAAAACACCCAAACCAGTTCATCAATTAAAACTGATTACAAAATGTTTCTTTGAAAGTCTTTTAGATATTCTGTACATAATCGTTTTTGGACATACAACTGATGGCGCACGACGGACAACGACGGACAAAAGGCGATTAGAAAAGGTCACATGAGACTCATGTGACCTAAAAATAACAAAATTGATTACAAATTCAAACAAAAACCAATTTAATCAAATTTTAATGTTCAAGGTTAATAAAGATTTGTTCAAAATTCCTGCTTTTTTAAGTATTAAATCTTATTACCTTATAGTTCTACCTTTTCTATGCTAACTTGTTTAACCCTTGTATAAAATACTGTGTCAGTACCTTTTGTAAAGTTCTACCTATTGCCATAAATAAACTTGTCAAGTACCTTTGTAAAGCCCCTTTGCATTAAAAAACTGTTACGCTTTTGTTAAAAGCCCTCTGATTGCTGAGATCATAACTTGTCAGTAGCTTTTGTAAAGCCCCCTTTGCTATAAATAACTTCAGTCAGTAGCTGTTTGTAAAGGTCAGTTAGCTTTTGTTTTGCTATATAATAACTTGTCTGTAGCTTTTGTAAAACCTCCCTTTTGCTTTTTAAATAGGTGTCAGTATCTTTTGTAAAGCCCTAGTTTGCTATAAATAACTTGGTCATACCTTTTTGTAAGTCCTTTGCTATAAATAAACTTATCAGTACTTTTGTAAAGCCCCTTTGCTATAAACTAACTTGTCAGTTACCTTTTGTTAAAGCCCCTTTGCTATAAATAACTTGTCATTACCTTTTGTAAAACCCTTTGCTATAAATAACTTGTCAGTTACCTTTTGTAAATCCCCTTTGGCTATACCAATAACTTATCAGTACCATTTGGTAAGCCCCTTTGCCTATAAATACTTATTCAGTTAAACCTTTATGTAAAGCCCGCTTTGCTTTAAATAAACTTGTCAGTACCTTTTGTAAAGCCCCTTTGCTTATATAATAACTTGTCAGTACTCTTTTGTAAAGCCCCTTTTTGAAAAAGACCCCTAAATAACTTGTCAGTACCTTTTGTTTAGGCCCCATTTGTTTAAATAATGTTGTCAGTACCTTTTGTAAAGCCCCTTTGCTATAAATAACTTGTCAGTACCTTTTGTAAAAGCCCCTTTGCTATAAATATAACCTTTGTAAAGCCCCTTTTGTATAAATATAACTTGTCAGTACCTTTTGTAAAGCCCCTTTGCTATAAATAACTTGTCAGTAGCTTTTGTAAAGCCCCTTTGCTATAAATAACTTGTCAGTAGCTTTTGTAAAGCCCCTTTGCTATAAATAACTTGTCAGTACCTTTTTGATAAAGCCCCTTAGCTATAAATAGCTTGTCAGTACCTTTTGTAAAAAGCCCCAGCTTGCTATAAATAACTTGTCAGTACCTTTTGTAAAGCCCCTTTGCTATAACTTGTTGTGTACCTTTTGTAAAGCCCCTATTGGCTTAAAGATAGCTTGTCAGTACCTTTTGTAAAGCCCCTTTGCTATAAATAACTTGTCAGTACCTTTTGTAAAGCCCCTTTGCTAACTCTGTTTTGTATAATATAACTTGTCAGTACTTTTGTAAAGCCCCTTTGCTATAAATAACTTGTCAGTTATTTTGTAAAGAGCCCCTTTGCTATAAATAAACTTGTCAGTACCTTTTGTAAAAGCCCCTTTGCTATAAATAATTTGTCAGTACCTTTTGTAAAGCCCCTTTGCTATAAATAACTTGTCAGTACCTTTTGTAAAGCCCTTTGCTATAAATAAACTTGTCTGTACCTTTTGTAAAGCCCCCTTTGCTATAAATAAAGTCATTATCTTTTGTAAACGCCCAATTAGCTATAAAAAACTGTCAGTACCCTTTTGTAATGCCCCTTTGCTATACATAACCTGTCAGTACCTTTTGTAAAAGCCCCTTTGCTATAAATAACTTGTCAGTACCTTTTGTAAAGACCATCTTTGCTTTATGAAACTTAAACCATTCAGTACCCTTTAGTAAAAGCCCCTTTTTGCTATAAATAACTTGTCAGTACCCTTTTTACCATTGTCATTAGCTTTTGTAAAGCCCTTTGCTATAAATAACTTGTCAGTACCTTTTGTAAAAGCCCCTTTGCTATAAAAACTTGTGTGTACCTTTTGTAAAGACCCCTTTGCTATAAATAACTTGTCAGTAGCTTTTGTAAAACCCCTTTGCTATAAATAACTTGTCACCTTTTGTAAATCCCCTTTTGCACTTATCAATACCCTTTTGTAAAAAGCCCCTTTTGCTATAAATAACTTGTCAGTACCTTTTGTAAAGCCCCTTTGCTATAAATAACTTGTCATTATACCTTTTGTAAAACCCCTTTGCTATAAATAAACTTGTCAGTACCTTTTGTAAAGTCCCCTTTGCTATAAATAACTTGTCAGTACCTTTTGTAAAGCCCCTTTGCTATAAATAACTTGTCAGTACCTTTTGTAAAGCCCCTTTGCTATAAATAACTTGTCAGTACCTTTTGTAAAGCCCCTTTGCTATAAATAACTTGTCAGTACCTTTTGTAAAGCCCCTTTGCTATAAATAACTTGTCAGTAGCTTTTGTAAAGCCCCTTTGCTATAAATAACTTGTCAGTAGCTTTTGTAAAGCCCCTTTGCTATAAATAACTTGTCAGTACCTTTTGTAAAGCCCCTTTGCTATAAATAACTTGTCAGTACCTTTTGTAAAGCCCCTTTGCTATAAATAACTTGTCAGTACCTTTTGTAAAGCCCCTTTGCTATAAATAACTTGTCAGTACCTTTTGTAAAGCCCCTTTGCTATAAATAACTTGTCAGTACCTTTTGTAAAGCCCCTTTGCTATAAATAACTTGTCAGTACCTTTTGTAAAGCCCCTTTGCTATAAATAACTTGTCAGTACCTTTTGTAAAGCCCCTTTTGCTATAAATAACTTGTCAAGTAACTTGTAAAGAAGACCCCTTTGCTATAAATAAGCTTTTGTAAAGCCCCTTTGCTATAAATACTTGTCTACCTTTTGTAAAAGCCCCTTTGCTATAAAATACTTTGTCAGTACCTTTTGTAAAAGCCCCTTTGCTATAAATAACTTGTCAGTACCTTTTGTAAAGCCCCTTTGCTATAAATAATTTGTCAGTACCGTTGTCAAGCCCCTTTGCTTTAAATAAACATTGTCTTTTTGTAAAGCCCCTTTGCTATAAATAACTTGTCAGTACCTTTTGTAAAGCCCCGTTTGCTATAAATAGCTTGTCAGTACCTTTTTATAAAGCCCCTTTGCTATAAATAACTTGTCAGTACCTTTTGTAAAGCCCCTTTGCTATAAATAACTTGTCAGTACCTTTTGTAAAGCCCCTTTGCTATAAATAACTTGTCAGTACCTTTTGTAAAGCCCCTTTGCTATAAATAACTTGTCAGTACCTTTTGTAAAGCCCCTTTGCTATAAAATAACTTGTCAGTACCTTTTGTAAAGCCCCGTTGGCTTTAAATAACTTGTCAGTACCTTTTGTAAAGCCCCTTTGCTATAAATAACTTGTCAGTACCTTTTTGTAAAGAAGCCCCTTTGCTATAAATAGCTTGTCAGTACCTTTTGTAAAGCCCCCTTTGCCTATAAATAATTTTGTCAGTACCTTTTGTAAAGCCCCTTTGCCTATAAATAACTTGTCAGTACCTTTTGTAAAAGCCCCTTGCTATAAAATAACTTGTCAGTACCTTTTTTGTAAAGCCCCTTTGCTATAAATAACTTGTCAGTAGTACCTTTTGTAAAGCCCCTTTGCTATAAATAACTTTGTCATTACCTTTTTGATGTAAAGCCCCCTTTGCTATAAATACTTGTCAGTTACCTTTTGTAAAGCCCCTTTGCTATAAATAACTTGTGTCAGTACCTTTTGTAAAGCCCCTTTGCTATAAATACCTTGTCTCTACCTTTTGTAAAGCCCCTTTGCTATAAATAACTTTGTCAGTACCTTTTGTAAAGCCCCTTTGCTATAAATTAACTTGTCAGTACCTTTTGTAAAGCCCCTTTGCTATAAAATAACTTTGTCAGTACCTTTTGTAAAGCCCCTTTGCTATAATAACATTGTCAGTACCTTTTTGTAAAAGCCCCTTTGCCTATAAAATAACTTGTCACCCTTTTTGTAAAACCCCTTTTATAAAGCCCCCCTTTGCTATAAATAACTTTCAGTACTCCTTTTGTAAAGCCCCTTTGCTATAAATAACTTGTCAGTTTTCCTTTTGTAAAGCCCCTTTGCTATAAATAACTTGTCAGTACCTTTTGTAAAGCCCCTTTTGCTATAAATAACTTGTCATCTACCTTTTGTAAAGCCCCTTTGCTATAAATAACTTGTCAGTACCTTTTGTAAAGCCCCTTTGCTATAAATAACTTGTCAGTACCTTTTGTAAAGCCCCTTTGCTATAAATAACTTGTCAGTACCTTTTGTAAAGCCCCTTTGCTATAAATAACTTGTCAGTACCTTTTGTAAAGCCCCTTTGCTATAAATAACTTGTCAGTACCTTTTGTAAAGCCCCTTTGCTATAAATAACTTGTCAGTACCTTTTGTAAAGCCCCTTTGCTATAAATAACTTGTCAGTACCTTTTGTAAAGCCCCTTTGCTATAAATAACTTGTCAGTACCTTTTGTAAAGCCCCTTTGCTATAAATAACTTGTCAGTACCTTTTGTAAAGCCCCTTTGCTATAAATAACTTGTCAGTACCTTTTGTAAAGCCCCTTTAAATAACTTGTCTTACCTTTTGTAAAGCCCCATTAGCTATAAATTAACTTGTCAGTACCTTTTGTAAAGCCCTTTGCTATAAATAACTTTCAGTACCTTTTGTAAAGCCCCTTTGCTATAAATAACTTGTCAGTACCTTTTGTAAAGCCCCTTGCTATAAATAAACTTGTCAGTAGCTTTTGTAAAAGCCCCTTTGCTATAAATAACTTGTCAGTACTTTTGTAAAGCCCCTTTGCTATAAATAACTTGTCAGTACCTTTTGTAAAGCCCCTTTGCTATAAATAACTTGTCAGTACCTTTTGTAAAGCCCCTTTGCTATAAATAACTTGTCAGTACCTTTTGTAAAGCCCCTTTGCTATAAATACCTTGTCTCTACCTTTTGTAAAGCCCCTTTGCTATAAATAACTTGTCAGTACCTTTTGTAAAAGCCCCTTTGCTATAAATAACTTGTCAGTACCTTTTGTAAAGCCCCTTTGCTATAAATAACTTGTCAGTACCTTTTGTAAAGCCCCTTTGCTATAAATAAACTTGTCAGTACCTTTTGTAAAGCCCCTTTGCTATAAATAACTTGTCATACCTTTTGTAAAGCCCCTTTGCTATAAATAACTTGTCAGTACCTTTTGTAAAGCCCCTTTGCTATAAATAACTTGTGTGTACCTTTTGTAAAGCCCCTTTGCTATAAGATAACCCCTTTTGTAAAGCTTTGCTATAAATAACTTGTCAGTACCTTTTGTAAAGCCCCTTTGCTATAAATAACTTGTCAGTACCTTTTGTAAATCCCCTTTGCCATAAATATACTTGTCAGTACCTTTTGTAAAGCCCCTTTGCTATAAATAACTTGTCAGTACCTTTTGTAAAGCCCCTCTGCGATAAATAAACTTGTCAGTAGCTTTTGTAAAGTCCCTTTGCTATAAATAACTTGTCAGTACCTTTTGTAAATCCCCTTTGCTATAAATAGCTTGTCATTATCTTTGTAAAGCCCCTTAGCTATAAATAACTTGTCAGTACCTTTTGTAAAGCCCCTTTGCTTTAAATAAACTTGTCAGTACCTTTTGTAAAGCCCCCTTTGCTATAGATAACTTGTCAGTACCTTTTGTAAAGCCCCTTTGCTATAAATAACTTGTCAGTACCTTTTGTAAAGCCCCTTTGCTATAAATAACTTGTCAGTACCTTTTGTAAAGCCCCTTTGCTATAAATAACTTGTCAGTAACCTTTTGTAAAGCCCCTTTGCTATAAATAACTTGTCAGTACACCTTTTGTAAAGCCCCTTTGCTATAAATAACTTGTCAGTACCTTTTGTAAAGCCCCTTTGCTATAAATAACTTGTCAGTACCTTTTGTAAAGCCCCTTTGCTATAAATAACTTGTCAGTAGCTTTTGTAAAGCCCCTTTGCTATAAATAACTTGTCAGTACCTTTTGTAAAGCCCCTTTGCTATTAATAATTTGTGTTTACCTTTTGTAAAGCCCCTTTGCTATAAATACTTGTGTGTACCTTTTTTAAAGCCCCTTTGCTATAAATACTTGTGTGTACCTTTTGTAAAGCACCCTGTCCCTGAGCCTTGTGGTATATAACTATTCGGACCAGAGACAGTGTAGTATGTGGATTATCATCAATAAACGGTCCTTACACAGTGTCACCATGCGTTCAGCTACATATCAACTGCTGGGAAATTAAGACTCACCATGCTAAGGCTACAACACTCTAGTTGGAAAAGCTATGGATTTGGTACTGTAGTTGTTGGCTTCTTCTAAATACATCCCATCATGAATCCAAACAAGTCCTATAGAAAATATATTAGATACATTAATAAGCTGTATTGTGGAGAGCATTTCAAAACAAGAGGCCCAATGGGCCCTTAACGGTCATTTGTGACCATAATATAATATATCATGAACCCTGCCTCTTAGTTATTCACAAGAAGTTGTTTCAAGATTTTAACCTATTTGACCCTTGTGACCTTGAATGAAGGTCATGGGCATTCATTTGATCAAAGTTGCTAGCAATACATCCTAGCATGCTATAAGTCTAGGTCTCCAAGTTTGGGAGAAGTTTTTCAAATTGAAAAGTTGACGCCAGACTGATGGATGGATGACGGACGCTGCACAATGGTATAAGCTCACTTGCCTTTCGGGCAGGTGAGCTAATACTGTTGTAAAAACTTGTGTAACGCCACACATGAAACTACACGGTCACTGCTAATAAAAGTATACTCACCAGGAAGTGTTACTCTTTGTGAGTACAGGCATAAACACACATCGTCATTTACAGTAATACAAGTCATAGTCAATGTCAATACTAAATAGCTATGTAAAACACATGTAAACTGGCTGGTGCTGGATTCACGGCTGGCAAGATTTGTCAACTACCAATCGGATGCACACAGATACCCAAGGTATCACAAATACCCGTCGTATCCTGATAACCCGACCAAACCCTGTCTCACTACAATAATAACACTATTGACTCACCTCTTTGGCCTCCTCATGGTCAGTGTTTGACCAGTCAGGAAGACAACCATGGTATACATAACCACAGGACAGACCATACCCTTTAGTGGTCAATATTTGTCCAGTGGAAATGCCATTTGGATAGTTGTTCATGCATTCATCCTGTAGACTTTGACCTGCAACCTTGAGCAGGGCCTCAGACAGACCTCCATTAGATAGATTTAGATCAAAAGGAGCACTATTCACGATAACCTCAACCTGAAAACGAGACAGATTGTAGATATTATTTTATTGAGTGTGCTGTTCTAGCTATTGAGTGAGCTGATCTGGTAATTGAGTGAGCTGGTCCGGTTATTGAATGAGCTTTTTAGTTATTGAGTAAGATGTTCTGGCTATTGAGTGAGCTGTTCTGGTTATTGGGTGAGCTGTTTTGGTTATCGATTGAGCTGTTTTGGTTATTGAGTGAGCTGATCTGGTAGTTGAGTGAGCTTTTTAGTTATTGAGTAAGATGTTCTGGCTATTGAGTGAGCTGTTCTGGTTATTGGGTGAGCTGTTCTGGTTATTGAGTTAGCTGTTCTGGTTACTGGGTGAGCTGTTCTGGTTATTGGGTGAGCTGTTCTGGTTATTGAGTTAGCTTTTCTGGTTATTGGGTGAGCTGTTCTGGTAGATGAGAGAGCTTGTTATTTTTACTTAATATAAGTATAATGTACATTTAGGTCTGACAACATACAGTGGAACTCTATTCAAACTCTAAAGAACTGCGTCAAAACTTTAATTCATCCAAGTGTTTATATAAACCAACTCATGTACATTAACCAAAGTCTCACACAGATACATCACCAAGTTCTCACACAGTACATTACCAAGTTCTCAAAGTTACATTACCAAGTTCTCACAACAGTACATTACCATTACCAAGTCTCACACAAGTACATTACCAAGTTCACAGATACATTACCAAGTTCTCACACAAGTACATTACCAAGTTCTCACACAAGTACATTACCAAATTTCAAACAAAAACAGATACATTACCAAGTTGTCACACACAAGTACATTACCAAGTTCACACACAACTTTAATCAACTTTCCTATATAAATTTCAATGACTGTCCTATATAACATTGTCTGAACTGTCTATATACATATACTTGTCTGACTGTCCTATATAACATTGTCTGACTGTCCTATATAACATTGTCTGACTGTCCATTGTCTGACTGTCCTATATAACATGTCTGACTGTCCTATATAACATGTCATGACTGTCCTATATAACATTGTCTGACTGTCCTATATAACCTTGTCTGACTGTTCTATATAACCTTGTCTGACTGTCCTATATAACCTTGTCTGACTGTCCTATATAACATTGTCTGACTGTCCTATATAACATTGTCTGACTGTCCTATATAACCTTGTCTGACTGTCCCTATATAATCCTTGTCTGACTGTCCATATATAACATTGTCTGACTGTTCTATATAACCTTGTCTGACTGTCCTATATAACCTTGTCTGACTGTCCTATATAACCTTGTCTGACTGTCTATATAACCTTGTCTGACTGTCCTATATAACATGTCTGACTTGTCCGATATAACCTTGTCTGACTGTCCTATATAACATTGTCTGACTGTCCTATATAACATTGTCTGACTGTCCTATACTGTCCTATATAACCTTGTCTGACTGTCCTATATAACATTGTCTGACTGTCCTATATAACCTTGTCTGACTGTCCTATATAACCTTGTCTGACTGTCCTATATAACCTTGTCTGACTGTCCTATATAACCTTGTCTGACTGTCCTATATAACCTTGTCTGACTGTCCTATATAACCTTGTCTGACTGTCCTATATAACCTTGTCTGACTGTCCTATATAACCTTGTCTGACTGTCCTATATAACCTTGTCTGACTGTCCTATATAACCTTGTCTGACTGTCCTATATAACCTTGTCTGACTGTCCTATATAACCTTGTCTGACTGTCCTATATAACCTTGTCTGACTGTCCTATATAACCTTGTCTGACTGTCCTATATAACATTGTCTGACTGTCCTATATAACATTGTCTGACTGTCTGACTGTCTCTGTTCTATATAACCTTGTCTGACTGTCCTATATAACCTTGTCTGACTGTCCTATATATCCTTGTCTGACTGTCCTATATAACATTGTCTGACTGTCCTATATAACCTTGTCTGACTGTCCTATATAACATTGTCTGACTGTCCTATATAACATTGTCTGACTGTCCTATATAACCTTTGACTGTCCTATATAACATTGTCTGACTGTCCTATATAACATTGTCTGACTGTCCTATATAACCTTGTCTGACTGTCCTATATAACCTTGTCTGACTGTCCTATATAACCTTGTCTGACTGTTCTATATAACCTTGTCTGACTGTCCTATATAATCTTGTCTGACTGTCCTATATAACCTTGTCTGACTGTCCTATATAACCTTGTCTGACTGTCCTATATAACCTTGTCTGACTGTCCTATATAACCTTGTCTGACTGTCCTATATAACCTTGTCTGACTGTCCTATATAACCTTGTCTGACTGTCCTATATAACATTGTCTGACTGTCCTATATAACCTTGTCTGACTGTCCTATATAACCTTGTCTGACTGTCCTATATAACCTTGTCTGACTGTCCTATATAACCTTGTCTGACTGTCCTATATAACCTTGTCTGACTGTCCTATATAATCTTGCCTGACTGTCCTATATAACATTGTCTGACTGTCCTATATAACCTTGTCTGACTGTCCTATATAACATTGTCTGACTGTCCTATATAACCTTGTCTGACTGTCCTATATAACCTTGTCTGACTGTCCTATATAACCTTGTCTGACTGTCCTATATAACCTTGTCTGACTGTCCTATATAATCTTGTCTGACTGTCCTATATAACCTTGTCTGACTGTCCTATATAACCATTGTCTGACTGTCCTATATAACATTGTCTGACTGTCCTATATAACATTGTCTGACTGTTCTATATAACCTTGAATGACTGTCCTATATAACCTAGTCTGACTGTCCTATATAACATTGTCTGACTGTCCTATATAACCTTGTCTGACTGTCCTATATAACCTTGTCTGACTGTCCTATATAACATTGTCTGACTGTCCTATATAACCTTGTCTGACTGTCCTATATAACCTTGTCTGACTGTCCTATATAACCTTGTCTGACTGTCCTATATAACCTTGTCTGACTGTCCTATATAACATTGTCTGACTGTCCTATATAACATTGTCTGACTGTCCTATATAACCTTGTCTGACTGTCCTATATAACCTTTGACTGTCCTATATAACCTTGTCTGACTGTCCTATATAACCTTGTCTGACTGTCCTATATAACCTTGTCTGACTGTCCTATATAACCTTGTCTGACTGTCCTATATAACCTTGTCTGACTGTCCTATATAACCTTGTCTGACTGTCCTATATAACCTTGTCTGACTGTCCTATATAACCTTGTCTGACTGTCCTATATAACCTTGTCTGACTGTCCTATATAACCTTGTCTGACTGTTCTATATAACCTTGTCTGACTGTCCTATATCAACCTTGTCTGACTGTCCTATATAACCTTGTCTGACTGTCCTATATAACCTTGTCTGACTGTCCTATATAACTCTTGTCTGACTGTCCTATATAACCTTGTCTGACTGTCCTATATAACCTTGTCTGACTGTCCTATATAACCTTGTCTGACTGTCCTATATAACCTTGTCTGACTGTCCTATATAACCTTGTCTGACTGTCCTATATAACCTTGTCTGACTGTCCTATATAACCTTGTCTGACTGTCCTATATAACCTTGTCTGACTGTCCTATATAACCTTGTCTGACTGTCCTATATAACCTTGTCTGACTGTCCTATATAACCTTGTCTGACTGTCCTATATAACCTTGTCTGACTGTCCTATATAACCTTGTCTGACTGTCCTATATAACCTTGTCTGACTGTCCTATATAACCTTGTCTGACTGTCCTATATAACCTTGTCTGACTGTCCTATATAACCTTGTCTGACTGTCCTATATAACATTGTCTGACTGTCCTATATAACATTGTCTGACTGTCCTTATAACTTGTCTGACTGTCCTATATAACCTCTTGTCTGACTGTCCTATATAACCTTGTCTGACTGTCCTATATAACATTGTCTGACTGTCCTATATAACATTGTCTGTCTGACTGTCCTATATAACATTGTCTGACTGTCCTATATAACATTGTCTGACTGTCCTATATAACATTGTTCTGACTGTCCTATATAACCTTGTCTGATTGTCCTATATAACATTGTCTGACTGTCCTATATAACCTTGTCTGACTGTCCTATATAGCATTGTCTGACTGTTCTATATAACCTTGTCTGACTGTCCTATATAACCTTTGACTGACTGTCCTATATAACCTTGTCTGACTGCCCTATATAACCTTGTCTGACTGTCTATATATAACCTTGTCTGACTGTCCTATATAACCTTGTCTGACTGTCCTATATAACCTTGTCTGACTGTCCTATATAATCTTGTCTGACTGTCCTATATAACCTTGTCTGACTGTCCTATATAACCTTGTCTGACTGTCCTATATAACCTTGTCTGACTGTCCTATATAACCTTGTCTGACTGTCCTATATAACCTTGTCTGACTGTCCTATATAACCTTGTCTGACTGTCCTATATAATCTTGTCTGACTGTCCTATATAACCTTGTCTGACTGTCCTATATAACCTTGTCTGACTGTCCTATATAACCTTGTCTGACTGTCACTGTCCTATATAACCTTGTCTGATTGTCCTATATAACATTGTGTGACTGTCCTATATAACCTTGTCTGACTGTCCTATATAACATTGTCTGACTGTCCTATATATCCTTGTCTGCATGTCCTATATATCCTTGTCTGACTGTCCTATATAACCTTGTCTGACTGTCCTATATAATATTGTCTGACTGTCCTATATAGCTTTGTCTTACTATACCTGTTGTTTTGGAAGTTCCCCAAGCACTACTTCCATGACAGTTGGCCCAAATTGTACTGATACACAGGTACTGCTAACTTGTCTGGCTGTAACACAAAATATCTTATATTATAGGACTCTTTTCAGATGAGCTATATTGTTAATGAAGACTGTTGATGACTAGGAAAACTTGTAAATGAATTAAGAGAGATGGAAAATGGAATATTCTACAACAAACCTTTTGTTACCCAAGGTTAAAGTGTGAAACACTTAGGGTGTGTGAACAAACAACAAAATCAAAAAAAGATAGTTGCCTATTTGATCCCTGTGACCTTGAATGAAGGTCAAGGTGATTCAATTGAACAAACATGATAGCCTTTCATCTGAGCGTATCACAGGCCCTTTATAAGTACCCTGGGCCTTTCTGTTTTTGAGAAGAAATTGATTAAAGATTTTAGCTTTTTGACCCCTGTGACCTTGAATGGAGATCATGGTCATTCATTTGAACAAACTTGGTAGGCCTTTATCCTAGCACGTCACAGGCCCAATATCAATAAATAGCTATACCTATCAGCCATCTTGTAGATGTATCACCTGCAAAATGCAATAAAATTAACTAGGGCCCAAGTGAAACCACTGAATCCATTTCATTATCGAGAAAAGGTGGAAACAAAACTTTAATTATCAAAATACAAGATTGGCTTAAACTGAGCCATCTTTTTGCGATTGGTCACAAAGGCTATTTATAACTATGGCTCATGGGGAGCCTACATATGAAATTTGAGACAAATTCCTTTAGTACTTTTTAACAAGAGGCCCATGGGCCTTAACGGTCATCTGACTATAAACATTGTTGTTTAAAGATTTAAGCATATTTGTCCCCTTTGAATGAAGATCAAGGTCATTTTTTCAGAAAAACAAATATGGTAGCCCTTCATCCCAGCATGTCACACAATGTCAGGCCCAATATCAGGTCTCTAGGCCTCTTAATTGAACAAACTTGGTAGCCCTTCATCTCAGCATGCTGCAGGCCAAATATGAGTATCCTGGGCCGTTAGGTTCTTAATAAGAAGTCGTTTAAAGGTTTTAGCCTATTTGACCCCTGTGACCTTGAATGAAGGTTGGCCCCTTTCTGCAACTGTAAACATTTTTTTGTTTTTCTTAAGTTTTAATTGTTTGTGTTACTTTTCATTGAAATATGTATGTAGACTATTGAAGGTTTTTTTTTCATAATACTTTGATATTGTTGTGGTATTGTCTAAGTAAAACAAAACATAAACATCAATTTGTTGGGGAAAATATCCGAATCATTTGGAGTCCCTGCATGGACTTTTAGGATAATGTACGTAGCCCAGTAAATTGATAGTTACTATTTTTTCTAACTGAAACAGCTTCAATTTCCTATGACTTGCATCAGTTTTATTTAATTTTGTGTAGCAATAAAACTTTAATTACCACCACACCCTAAACATTTTTTTAATATTCATACTATTTAGACGTTATATAAAACTGACAATATTGACAATGTAAATGTTATATGATGTTAACATAAAAAATTGAAAAGAATATTATAAACTACCTTTAATATTCATTCCTACTGCTATTAAAAGCTAGAAAACATTTCAAGAACATAAACCAATCAAATATCACTCAAATATAATGAATTGGGACATGTTAAATTCTACATATATTAAAATATAGCATTTTAAATCCAGCTCACTCCAATTTCTCCCAAAACGAGAAAAAAAGATTAAAAAAAAAAATCCACCCTCTTGCTTCAATTTTAAATTTCAAATTCCCGATGAACTATTTTTCAAATTGGTGTGGCCTTATGAAGAAATCAACTGTTGAAGGACGGACGGCAGATGCCACAACATTGCATAAGCTAACCTTAGTCCTTGGACAAGGTGATCTAAAAATATAACACACTTTATATGCAATATTATAGTGCAAAATGTCTGGCATGAAAAGTGCTCAAAATCAAATAAGATATCATTAACAGTCATATCATTACAAGGTAGCATGGCTGATTTCTTCCATGTCGCCAATCGCAACCCATGTGACTTTCGCATGGCGCATTATTGCACAGTTGTTTGGCTAAAATTTGTCACTCTTCACTTGTAATTGGCGTATTAATTGTCACACTGTCAATTGTTGCATTGTCATATGGGGTCAACAGAGTGACAGTGGTTAAAAAGTAAGTTATTGTTTAAGAATTACTATTTTCAAACTCATCCACAAAGTTACAGATATAAAGCCAAGCATACCTGGATTACTGGATGGCCGACGCCCTGTTGAATGCGACCCTGGTCGGTAGTTTCGGATTTCTTGAAGAAACACCTTACAAGTATAAAAATAGATTGTCTACAATAACACTATGTGATCCATCTATTTTAATATTTGGCTTTTGAAATTTTCATGGAATTCACTTTTAAACTTCATTCATAACTATAGATACTTTATGCCATCACAATTATGAGTAGGTATGAACTTTTACCTAACACCTGACGTTATCTAAAGTGCGTAATCAAATAAATCCAAAGGATTTACAAATCATGGACCTCTACTTTACTTAAGTTTGAAAAATAGAACTGTTTAAGCTATTAAGTGACAATCTTTCTCTCTAGCATTTAGTGTGGTTACCAGGGATACATACTGTATAGTGTGGTTACCAGGGATACATACTGTATAGTGTGGTTACCAAGGATACATACTGTATAGTGTGGTTACCAGGGATACATACTGTATAGTGTGGTTACCAGGGATACATACTGTATAGTGTGGTTACCAGGGATACATACTGTATAGTGTGGTTACCAAGGATACATACTGTATAGTGTGGTTACCAAGGATACATACTGTATAGTGTGGTTACCAGGGATACATACTGTATAGTGTGGTTACCAGGGATACATACTGTATAGTGTGGTTACCAGGGATACATACTGTATAGTGTGGTTACCAGGGATACATACTGTATAGTGTGGTTACCAGGGATACATACTGTATAGTGTGGTTACCAGGGATACATACTGTATAGTGTGGTTACCAGGGATACATACTGTATAGTGTGGTTACCAATGATACATACTGTATAGTGTGGTTACCAAGGATACATACTGTATAGTGTGGTTACCAGGGATACATACTGTATAGTGTGGTTACCAGGGATACATACTGTATAGTGTGGTTACCAATGATACATATATACTGTATAGTGTGGTTACCAGGGATACATACTGTATAGTGTGGTTACCAGGGATACATACTGTATAGTGTGGTTACCAGGGATACATACTGTATAGTGTGGTTACCAAGGGATACATACTGTATAGTGTGGTTACCAGGGATACATACTGTATAGTGTGGTTACCAGGGATACATACTGTATAGTGTTGTTACCAGGGATACATACTGTATAGTGTGGTTACCAGGGATACATACTGTATAGTGTGGTTACCAGGGATACATACTGTATAGTGTGGTTACCAGGGATACATACTGTATAGTGTGATTACCAGGGATACATACTGTATAGTGTGGTTACCAGGTATACATACTGTATAATGTAATGGGTTACCAGGGATACATACTGTATAGTGTGGTTACCAGGGATACATACTGTATAGTGCACGGTTACCAGGAATACATACTGTATAATGTGGTTACCAGGGATACATATTATATAATTATATAATAGTATCTTCTGCTTTAAGTTCTCACCTTGAATGTAGCTTTATCATATACAGCAAATATAATGGTGTCAATAGATGAAGAATTGTTGGTGAAACCCTTCTATCGTGGTGAATGCATGTCTTGATGACCTCATCATATGGATAATTCAGGAAGCCTGTGCCTAGACTGGGAAAACACTATTGTCTTCACCCTTGTGATGGTCAGCTAGTGTCAAGCAGTTAGTAATGACTTTCTGCAAACCCTACAAAGAATAAGATACTGTATAATTGGGCTGCCACGAAAAAAATTAACCGCTATATTGATGTATTGTCAACCAAAAAATATTGTACTGCGATACAGTACCACCTGTACCACACTTTTTTGTAAAAAAAAAAAATCCTAAATAGTATCATAATTTCATTAATTTGATATAATTGAAATGTCACTGGATCTTGGCCAACCAAAGAATCATTTTATATCTGACAAGGGAAACAGGGATTTTGGCCCACCAAAGAGTCATCTATGTCTGACAATGGAACAGGGATCTTGGCCAACCAAAGAATGATCTTGTTGACAATGGAAACAGGGATCTTGGCCAACCAATGAATGATCTATGTCTGACAATGGGAAACAGGGATCTTGGCCCACCAATGAATCATTTTTATCTGACAAGGAAAACAGGGATTTTGGCCCACCAAAGAATCCTGATCAATTGGATAACCCAAAGATTCATTTATACTGACAATGGAAAACAGGGATTTTGGCCCACCAAAGAATCATTTATATCTGACAAGGAAACAGGGATTTTGTACTGGCCCACCACAAAGAGTCATCTATGTCTGACAATGGAAACAGGGATCTTGGCCACAAAAGAATCATTTATATCTGACAATGGGAAACAGGGATTTGGCCAACACCAAAGATGTCATCTATGTCTGACAATGGAAAACAGGGATCTTGGCCAACCAAAGAATGATCTATGTCTGACAATGGAAACAGGGATGGAAACAGGGATCTATGGCCAACAAAAAACAGAACCAATGACATCTATGTCTGACAAATGGAAACAGGGATTTTGGCCCACCAAGGAATCATCTATTCTGACAATGGGAAACAAGAATCTTGGCCCACCAGAGAGTTATCTATGTCTGACAATGGAAACAGGGATCCTTGGCCCACCAAAGAGTCATCTATGTCTGACAATGGAAACAGGGATCTTGGCCCACCAGAGAAAATCATCTATGGTCTGACAATGGAAACAGGGATCTTGACCCACCAAAGAGTCATCTATGTCTGACAATGGAAACAGGGATCTTGGCCCACCAAAGAATCCATCATCTATATCTGACAATGGAAACAGGGAAATTTGGCCCACCAAAGAATCATCTATGTCTGACAATGGAAACAGGGATCTTTGGCCCAACCAAAATCATTTATGTCTGACAATGGAAAAAGAATTTTGGCCCACCAAAGTGTCATCTATGTCTGACAATGGAAACAGGGATCAGATCTTGGCCCACCAAAGAATCATTTATGTCTGACAAGGGAAACGGGGATCTTGGCTCACCAAAGAGTCATCTATGTCTGACAATGGAAACAAGGATCTTGGCCCACCAAAGAGTCATCTATGTCTGACAATGGAAACAGGGATCTTGGCCAACCAAAGAATCATCTATGTCTGACAATGGAAACAGGGATCTTGGCCCACCAAAGAATCATCTATGTCTGACAATGGAAACAGGGATCTTGGCCCACCAAAGAATCATCTATGTCTGACAATGGAAACAGGGATCTTGGCCCACCAAAGAATCATCTATGTCTGACAATGGAAACAGGGATCTTGGCCCACCAAAGAGTCATCTATGTCTGACAATGGAAACAGGGATCTTGGCCCACCAAAGAATCATCTATGTCTGACAATGGAAACAGGGATCTTGGCCCACCAAAGAATCATCTATGTCTGACAATGGAAACAGGGATCTTGGCCCACCAAAGAATCATCTATGTCTGACAATGGAAACAGGGATCTTGGCCCACCAAAGAATCATCTATGTCTGACAATGGAAACAGGGATCTTGGCCCACCAAAGAATCATCTATGTCTGACAACGGAAACAGGGATCAGATCTTGGCCCACCAAAGAATCATCTATGTCTGACAACGGAAACAGGGATCAGATCTTGGCCCACCAAAGAATCATCTATGTCCGGCAATGGAAAACAGAGATCTTGGCCCACCAAAGAATCATTTATGTCTGACAAGGAAACTGGGATCTTGGCCAACCAAAGAATCATCTATGTCTGACAATGGAAACAGGGATCAGATCTTGGCCCACCAAAGAATGATCTATGTCTGACAATGGAAACAGGGATCAGATCTTGGCCCACCAAAGAATCATCTATGTCTGACAACGGAAACAGGGATCAGATCTTGGCCCACCAAAGAATCATCTATGTCTGACAATGGAAACAGGGATCTTGGCCCACCAAAGAATCATCTATGTCTGACAATGGAAACAGGGATCTTGGCCCACCAAAGAGTCATTTATGTCTGACAAGGGAAACAGGGATCTTGGCCCACCAAAGAGTCATCTATGTCTGATGATGGAAACAGGGATCTTGGCCCACCAAAGAGTCAGGGATCTTGGACAACAGACCAAACATGAAAGTGTACAGTGCACCATCCTACAACGGTGGGCAAAAATAAAAAGAATTAAACAATTGTGTCTTTACCTGTGTACTGTGATTCCATTTTGTTAAGTATACATGGTAGATTTTTCGACACTTTAAATTTCCAGGTATAGAAACAGCCACATCACCCTCGTTGATGTTCTGGGTGTAATTAGTGTTTAAATCCGCCTGTACACTTGGACCTGCAGTCTGGGCTAGTGCTGAAGCACCCCGGCCTTTCCTGAGGTCAAGGTCTGCTGAAGCACAGTTGACAATCACATCTGCCTATTGAAATAAAAAAATCAAATAACTGAAAGTACTGTGGCTTAAGGAAAGTGTTATAAGATTTACAAAGCATTCAGTTTACAATGTTGTCTGTAAGCTGTTACATTTTGTGTTGCCTGTGGGCCTGTGTTACATTGTGTTTGTCTGTAAGCTGTGTTACATTTGTGTTGCCTGTGGGCTGTGTTACATTGTGTTGTCTGTATGGCTGTGTTACATTGTGTGTTGTTGGCCATGTGTTTACATTGTGTTGTCGTTAGGGCCTGTGTTACATTGTGTGTTGTCGTGGGCCTGTGTTACATGGTGTGTTGTCTGTGGGCCTGTGTTACATTGTGTGTTGTCTGTGGGCCTGTGTTACATTGTGTGTTGTCTGTGGGCCTGTGTTACATTGTGTGTTGTCTGTGGGCCTGTGTTACATTGTGTGTGTCTGTGTTAGCCTGTGTAACATTTGTGTGTTGTCTGTGGGCCTGTGTACATTGTGTGTTGTCTGTGGGCCTGTGGACCTGTGTTTACATTGTGTGTTGTCTGTGGGCCTGTGTTACATTGTGTGTTGTCTGTGGGCCTGTGTTACATTGTGTGTGTTGTCTGTGGGCCTGTGTTACATTGGTGTTGTCTGTGGGCCTGTGTTTACATTGTGTGTTGTCTGTGGGCCTGTGTTACATTGTGTGTTGTCTGTGGGCCTGTGTTACATTGTGTGTTGTCTGTGGGCCTGTGTTACATTGTGTGTTGTTGTGGGCCTGTGTTACATTGTGTGTTGTCTGTGGGCCTGTGTTACATTGTGTGTTGTCTGTGGGCCTGTGTTACATTGTGTGTTGTCTGTGGGCCTGTGTTACATTGTGTGTTGTCTGTAGGGCCTGTGTTACATTGTGTGTTGTCTGTGGGCCTGTGTTACATTGTGTGTTGTCTGTGGGCCTGTGTTACATTGTGTGTTGTCTGTGGGCCTGTGTTACATTGTGTGTTGTCTGTGGGCCTGTGTTACATTGTGTGTGTTGTCTGTTGGGCCTGTGTTACATTGTGTGTTGTCTGTGGGCCTGTGTTACATTGTGTGTTGTCTGTGGGCCTGTGTTACATTGTGTGTTGTCTGTGGGCCTGTGTTACATTGTGTGTTGTCTGTGTGGGCCTGTGTTACATTGTGTGTTGTCTGTGGGCCTGTGTTACATTGTGTGTTGTCTGTAGGCCTGTGTTACATTGTGTGTTGTCTGTAGGCCTGTGTTACATTGTGTGTTGTCTGTGGGCCTGTGTTACATTGTGTGTTGTCTGTAGGCCTGTGTTACATTGTGTGTTGTCTGTAGGCCTGTGTTACATTGTGTGTTGTCTGTAGGCCTGTGTTACATTGTGTGTTGTCTGTGGGCCTGTGTTACATTGAGTTGTGTTGTGTTACTGTGTGGTCCTGTGTTACATTGTGTGTGTCTGTGGTCCTGTGTTACTGTGTGATGTCTGTGGGCCTGTGTTACATTGTGTGTTGTCTGTGGGCCTTTGTTACATTGTGTTGTGTTGTTGTCTGTGGGCCTGTGTGTTACATTGTGTGTTGTCTGTAGGCCCTGTGTTTACATTGTATGTTGCCTGTGGGCCTGTGTTACATTGTGTGTTGTCTGTGGGCCTGTGTTACATTGATGTGTGTTGTCCTGTGGGCCTGTGTTACATGTGTGTTGCCTGTTGGGCCTGTGTTACATTTGTGTGTTGTCTGTGTAGGCCTGTGTTACAATTGTGTGTTGTTGTCTGTGAGGCCTGTGTTGTACATTGTGTGTGTCTGTGGACCTCTGTGTGCCTGTACTGTGGGCCAGTGTTCACATTGTGTGTTGTCTGTGTGGCCCTTTGTTACATTGTGTGTGTCTGTGGGCCTGTGTTGTCATGTGTGGTGTTGTTACTGTGGGGCCAGTGTTACATTCGTGTGTTGTCTGTGTGCCTTGTGTTGACATTAGTGTGTTTGTCGAGTGGCCTGTGCCTGTGTATGTTGCATTGTTGTTGTCTGTGGGCCTGTGTGTTACATTGTGTGTTGTCTGTAGGCTGTGTTACATTGTATGTTGTCTGTAGGCCCTGTGTGTTACATGTGTTGTGTGTCTGTAGTGTGTTGTCTGTGGGCCTGTGTTACATGGTGTGTGTGTTGTCTGTGGGCCATGTGTTAGCATTGTATGTGTGTGTATGTACTGTGGCCTGTGTTACTTTCGTGTGTTGCCTGTGGGGCCTGTGTTACCATGTTGTTGTCTGTAGCTTGTTACATTGTGTGTTGTCTGTGGGCCTGTGTTACATATTGTGTGTTGTCTGTGGCCTGTGTTACATTGTGTGTTGTCTGTGGGCCTGTGTTACATTGTGTGTTGTCTGTGGGCCTGTGTAACATTGTGTGTTGTCTGTGGGGGCCTGTGTTACATTGTGTGTTGTCTGTGGGCCTGTGTTACATTGTGTGTTGTCTGTGGGCCTGTGTTACATTGTGTGTTGTCTGTGGGCCTGTGTTACATTGTGTGTTGTCTGTAGGCCTGTGTTACATTGTGTTGTAGTGTGTCTGTGGGCCTGTGTTACATTGTGTGTTGTCTGTAGGGCCTGTGTTACATTGTGTGTTGTCTGTGGGCCTGTGTTACATTGAGTGTTGTCTGTGGGCCTGTGTTACATTGTGTGTCTGTGGGCCTGTGTTACATTGTGTGGTTTGTCTGTGGGCCTGTGTTACATTGTGTGTTGTCTGTGTGGGCCTGTGTTACATTGTGTGTTGTCTGTGGGCCTGTGTTACATTGTGTGTTGTGTCTGTGGGCCTGTGTTACATTGTGTGTTGTTGTCTGTGGGCCTGTGTTACATTTGGTGTTGTTGTGGCCTGTGTTACATTGTGTGTTGTCTGTAGGCCTGTGTTACATTGTGTGTTGTCTGTAGGCTGTGTTACATTGTGTGTTGTCTGTGGGCCTGTGTTACATTGTGTGTTGTCTGTGGGCCTGTGTTACATTGTGTGTTGCCTGTGGGCCTGTGTTACATTGTGTGTTGTCTGTAGGCCTGTGTTACATTGTGTGTTGTCTGTGGGCCTGTGTTACATTTGTGTGTTGTCTGTAGGCTGTGTTCACATTGGCCTGTGTTGTCTGTTCTGGGCCTGTGTTACATTGTGTGTTGTCTGTGGGCCTGTGTTACATTGTGTGTTGTCTGTGGGCCTGTGTTACATTGTGTGTTGTCTGTGGGCCTGTGTTACATTGTGTGTTGTCTGTGGGCCTGTGTTACATTGTGTGTTGTCTGTGGGCCTGTGTTACATTGTGTTGTCGTGTTGTGTTACATTGTGTGTTGTCTGTGGCCTGTGTTATGTGGGCCTTGTGTAACTTGTGTGTTGCCTGTGGGCACTGTGTAACATTGTGTGTTGTCTGTAGGCCTGTGTTAACTTGAACTTGTTTATGTCTGATAGTTTATGCCTTTTGACCTTCTGTGTCCTTGAATGAAGGTGGAAGTTAGTCATTTCATTTGAAACAAACTTGGTAGCCCTTTATCCCAGCTATGCTACAAGGCCAAGATCAGTTCCCTGGGCCTTTCGGTTATTGTGAAGAAGTGTCGTTTGAATGAAAAGTTTACGCACTGGGGACGGTGCATGATGACAATCATGTCATCCTGACCCTTCAGGTCAGATTACCTAATAATGCATACCTGTAAAGTTTACATTTGTTACAATTATTGCGCAGGACGTTTTTAGTACATCAAAGGGCCATAACTCCACTATATAATGTCTGCCAAAAGTGGCATTTGACCTTGTTACCAAGTTTGAAGAAAATTGATTAATATTTATTAGAGTTATTGCAGGGAAATGGCAGAAAATTACTTTTTTTATTAAGTCAAAGGGCCATAACTCTGCTAAATAAGGTCCGTCGCAAGTGGCGAACGAACTTGGCCGAGCCCTTAAGACATTTAACTTTGATACCAAGTTTGAAGAAAATCAGTTAATATCAATTACAGTTATTGTACGGAAGTGGCAGAAAATGACTTTTGTTAAATCAAAGGGCCATATCTCTGCTAATTAAGATCTGCCAAAAGTGGAGATCGAACTTGACTAAGCCCTTAAATGATTTAACTTTGTTACCAAGTTTTAACAATATTAGTATTAACATTTGTTAGTTATTACACAGAAACTGCAGAAAAATGACATTTGTAGTAAATTAAAGGGCCATAACTCTGATAAATAACATCCGCTGAAAGAGTTGATCGAACCTGGCCAGTCACTTAAGACATTCAACCTTGTTACCAAGTTTGAAGAAAATCGGTTAATATTTATTACAGTTATCGTACGGAAGTGGAAGAAACTGACTTTTTTTATTTGAGCAAAGGGCCATAACTCCGCTAAATAAAGTTGGTTGATAGTCGTGATATAACTTGGCCAAGTCCTTAAGTCATTTGACCTTGTCACTGAGTTTGAAGAAAATCAGTTTACATTTGTTACACTTATTGCACGGGAATAGCAGAAAATGATATTTTTTTAGTAATTAAAAGGGCGATAACTCTGCTAAAAAAGGTCCATCAATAGTTGCCTCTAACCTTGTCATCAAGTTTGAAGAAAATCGGTTGACATTTGTTATAGTTATTGCACTGAAACGAAGTGTTACAGACAGAGGGACAGATGGACAGACAGACAGACTGACAGACAGACAGACAGACAGACATACCCAAATTAATATCCCCCGTTCCGGAGAAAGCGGGGGATAAAATTCAGCATGTCAATTTATGGGCTAATTAACTCAAACCGACTGGTAATGCAAACTGTAGGCAATCTTCAAGGACTCTTGTTACACCTTGGGGAGTAAACAAACAATTTATAAGAAGGCAAACATGATGATCTTCTTTAGAGTTTCGTTATAGAGCCTGCTCTATATGGTTATAATGATCTAATCCTGGTGATCCCACCAATCATTCATTGACCTTAATGATGACCCCACCAATCATTTATTGACCTTCATGGTGACCCCATCATCATTTATCAACCTTCATGGTGACCCCATCAATCATCTATTGAACTTCATGGTGACCCCATCAATCATCTATTGACCTTCATGGTTACCCCATCAATCATTAATTGACCTTCCTGGTGACCCCATCAATCATTTATTGACCTTCCTGGTTCCCCCATCAATCATTATTGACCTTACTGATGACCCCCATCAATCATCTATTGACCTTTCTGGTGACTCCATCAATCATTTTATTGACCTTCCTGGTGACCCCATCAATCATTTATTGACCTTCTTGGTGACCCCACTCATCATTTATTGACCTTCCTGGTGACCCCACCAATCATTTATTGACCTTTCTGGTGACTCCATCAATCATTTATTGACCTTCCTGGTGACCCCATCAATCATTTATTGACCTTCCTGGTGACCCCATCAATCATTTATTGACCTTCATGGTGACCCCATCAATCATTTATTGACCTTCCTGGTGACCCCAGCAATCATTTATTGACCTTCATGGTGACCCCATCAATCTTTTATTGACCTTCCTAGTGAACCCACCCATCATTAATTGACCTTCATGATGACCCCATCAATTATTTATTGACCTGCATGGTGACCCCACCAATCATTTATCGACCTTCATAACGACTCTCCACCAATCATTTATCAACCTTAATGATGACCCCATCAATCATTCCTTGACCTTCCTGGTGACCCCATCAATCAATTACTGACCTTCATGATGACCCCATCAATTATTTATTGACCTTCATGATGACCCCATCAATCATTTATTGACCTTACTGATGACCCCATCAATCATTTCTTGACCTTCCTGGTGACCCCATCAATCAATTACTGACCTTCATGATGACCTCATCAATCATTCATTGACCTTCCTAGTGAACCCACCCATCATTTATTGACCTTCCTGGTGACCCCATCAACTATTTATCGACCTTCATGGTGACCCCACCAATTATTTATCAACCTTCATGGTGACCCCATCAATCATTTATTGACAATCAATCATTTAATTGACCTTCCTGGTGACCCCATCAATCATTTATTGACCTTCCTGGTGACCCCAGCAATCATATTTATTGACCTTCATGGTGACCCCATCAATCATTTATTGACCTTCTGGTGACCCCAGCAATCATTTATTGACCTTCATGGTGACCCCATCAATCTTTTATTGACCTTCCTAGTGAACCCACCCATCATTAATTGACCTTCATGATGACCCCATCAATTATTTATTAACCTCCATGGTGACCCCACCAATCATTTTATCGACCTTCATAACGACTCCACCAATCATTTATCAACCTTAATGATGACCCCATCAATCATTTCTTGACCTTCCTGGTGACCCCATCAATCAATTTACTGACCTTCATGATGACCCATCAATCATTTATTGACCTTCCTAGTGAACCACCCATCATTTATTGACCTTCCTGGTGACCCCATCAACTATTTATCGACCTTCATGGTGACCCCACCAATCATTTATCAACCTTCATGGTGACCCCATCAATCATTTATTGACCTTCCTAATGACCCCATCAATCATTTATTGACCTTCATGGTGACCCCATCAATCATTTATTGACCTTCATGGTGACCCCATCAATCATTTATTGACCTTACTGATGACCCCATCAATTATTTATTGACCTCCATGATGACCCCATCAATTATTTATTGACCTTCATGGTGACCCCATCAACTATTTATTGACCTTCATGGTGACCCCACCAATCATTTATTGACCTTCATGGTGACCCCATCAATCATTTATTGACCTTCCTGATGACCCCATCAATCATTTATTGACCTTCATGGTGACCCCATCAATCATTTATTGACCTTCATGGTGACCCCATCAATCATTTATTGACCTTCATGATGACCCCATCAATCATTTATTGACCTTCATGGTGACCCCATCAATCATTTATTGACCTTCATGGTGACCCCATCAATCATTTATTGACCTTCCTGGTGACCCCATCAATCATTTATTGACCTTCATGGTGACCCCATCAATCATTTATTGACCTTCATGGTGACCCATCAATCATTTATTGACCTTCATGACCTTCCATCAATTATTTATTGACCTTCATGATGACCCCATCCCTCAATCATTTATTGACCTTACTGATGACCCCATCAATTATTTATTGACCTCCATGGTGACCCCATCAATTATTTATTGACCTTCCTGGTGACCCCATCAATTATTTATTGACCTTCATGGTGACCCCATCAATTATTTATTGACCTTCCTGGTGACCCCATCAATTATTTATTGACCTTCCTGGTGACCCCATCAATTATTTATTGACCTCCATGGTGACCCCATCAATTATTTATTGACCTTCCTGGTGACCCCAGTAATGACCATTCATTCAATAAAAAATTGTACATCTGTTGCCATACCTTCTGCTGTAGAAAACTTTCGTTGATGATGCTGACTTTTATATTTCCGATTTTTGTAAACTTCCTGGGGGTTGCTGCCATAGCTTGCCCAGTGGTTCCTTGGTTTGAACTGGAAGCTGAAGCAAACCAAATGAAATACATTCATAGACACTCATAGGCTATGTATACTTCAAGTAAACCATTACAGAAGTAGGAAACAAAATTTTACCATTTTTTTTTACTTTTAACTTTTTCAGAACAAAGCAGACTGTAATTTTGTTCTAATTTCTATTCATCAACATAAACTGAGGTCCAATGGGCCTGAATGCCTCACATGCTACCTGGCAAGCATGGTGCATATCTAAAGCTGACAATGCAAGTTAAAAAGTATTCAATTAAGATTAAATAAAAAATAAGTGCATTTGCATTTCGAAAATGGTTTATGAGACATCCCCCTGTCAAGGTCAGTCATTTTTGTTTTTCTCTCTATAAGTATTCGGACATGCTCACTGAACCCCTATATATAAAGCGCATGAATCGACACAGATGCCCTCAGTCATGTGCATATACACCTAGCAATTGAACACTGAGTATCACCTCGTAATTGGTAAACAAAGCCTTTACCTGTAAAGCTATGTAGGGCTTGTTTTAGCAAGGAAACATGTCAACTCTAAGCACTCATTTAGATGTTGCACAAAATTAACTTACCATACAAGTGAATAGAAATCCTGATAATAATCTGTCCACATATATCCACGTATACTATCGTACTAATGTACTCGACCGGCCATGTGCCCGTGATAACCTGTCCCGAACAAGTGAAGCTTCCATATATAAACTACCCAAGACACACACGTGTACATGTACATGTAAATCCTAGTAATATTACTTCAATCATTTTTAGTTTGACAATGTTATCTGCTATTAGAATTTTAGAGTTTATTTAAGTTATAATCAAAATGGATCCCGCATGTGATAAGAAGGTATGAATTCATTCATTACTTTTTACTCAACTATGTCCTTAGAAACTTTATATTAGAAAACATTGAACATACTAGCCATTTTTTTCTTCATGCACGACTTCAGGTTATAGGTAAATAGGTATTGAATATAGGGTGTTAGCCAACTGATTGCACATGTGAGTGGTTCACACGCTTTATATAGGGGTCTGTAAGTGTGTTGTATCCAAGCATAGATAAAGTAAAATGGTGACTGCCTGTCCTTAGAAACGCAAGCGGTTATCTCAGAGATGAATTTTGAAAAAAAAAACCACTTTATTATTTCATTTTTTAATCTCAAATGTATATTCTTTAACCTGTATTGTCAGCTTTAAGACATAGAAAACCAATATGATTTTCTGTGTATGACCCAGGTATATTTGTAACATGATATAGAACTACATAGTCCATAAGTATGTACCAGAAGGTTATAGTGGAATCTATAGTCAAAGGGAGATAACTACATACTCTGTAAGTATGTACCAAAATGTTATAGTGGAATCTATAGTCAAAGGGAGATAACTACATACTCTGTAAGTATGTACCAGAATGTTATAGTGGAATCTATAGTCAAAGGGAGATAACTACATACTTTGTAAATCTATAGTCAAAGGGAGATAACTACATACTCTGTAAATCTATAGTCAAAGAAAGTTACTATTAACAAGTTGTTGCTTGACCAAAGAAGCAAAAAACATTTAAATTGTTATTATTTTATATGTTTGTATTTCACAAATGACCTTATAATCCAGCACTATACAGGGGAACTTCTAAACAATAGACATGACTAATTAATTACATCACCTCTATAGCCGTCACACTCAGTACACACCTCAGGGCATGGCATGCGCTGACTAGCCAGTGTGTATATGTATTTCACGGCCAATTGATCGGTTGATTGGACCTCATGCCATCAGTGTCGCTCAGGTAAGGCTGTTTTTCAGAAGAGTTTTTTAGTTTAATTCGCCTATTCCAATCTCAAAATCAATCCGGTATTTGGAATAGGTAGGGATCGGTTTTGGAAAGTTTTAATTACTATGATTAAAGAGGAATTAATTCCGTACATCACATCCCTGCTCGGTTTTAAGAGGGGATCGGTTTTGGGAAATTGCACTGTACAATGTTTTAACCCATTAGATCCCTATGACCTTGAATGAAGGCCAAGGTCATTCATGTGAACGAACATGGTAGTTATACATTCAACCAAGCTAAAGACCCAATATAATGCCTCTAGGCCTCTTAAATATTGAGAAGTCATCTTAATATTTTACCCTATTTGCCCTTGTGACAATGAATGAAGGTCAAGGCCATTCATTTGAACAAAGTTGGTAACTCTTCATCACAGCATGCCACATGCCCATCAATATCAGGTCTCTTAGTTATTAACACAAAACAGTTTAAAAATTTTAGCCTATTTGCCTCCAGAAACCTTGTTTTTTCCATTTTTTGCAGATTACCTTATACACTTTTACAAATACATGACACATATTATGACAAAACATGAAATGGCTTACGATCATATAAAAAACAAAAGGCCAAACGAACCTGAACAGTTATCTGACAATTCCTGTGTCCTCTTTACATTTGAGAAAGGCTGATCTACTAAGCACAGCCATACGCTCAATTCAGATGTAAGCAAAGATTACTCCAGAAATAACACATCCCTTAAATAAACAATATACAGTAGAACACAGTTATAACAAAACTCTGCAAATCATCAAAATCACTTTCTTATATAAAGCATAGTTATTTATATGTATATACATATTACAGGTATCATACAGGAACCAGGGATGTTCTACAGTAGGGCAACAGGGATGTCCTAGAGTAGGACAACAGCAATTAATGTCCTAAAGTGGAACAACAGGGATGTCCTAGAGTAGGGCAACAGCAATGTCCTATAGTGGAACACATGGATGTTCTAGAGTAAAACTACAGGGGTGTCCTAAAGTAGGGCAATAGGGATGTCCTAGAGTAGAGCAACAGGGATGTCCTAGAGTAGGGCAACAGGGATGTCCTAGAGTAGGGCAACAGGAAGATGTCCTAGAGTAGGGCAACAGGGATGTCCTAGAGTAGGGCAACAGGGATTTACTAGAGAGGAACAACAGGGATGTCCTAGAGTAGGGCAACAGGGTTGTCCTTAGAGAGGAACAACAGGGAAGTCCTAGAGTAGGGCAATAGGAATGTCCTAGAGTTAGGGCAACAGGGATGTACAAGAGTAGGGCAACAGGGATGTCTTTAGAGTAAAACAACAGGGGTTTCATTAAAGAGGAACAACAGGGATGTCCTAGAGTAGGACAAAAGGGATGTCCTAGATTGCAACAACAGGGATGTACTAGAGTAGGCAACAGGGATGTCCTTAGAGAAGGAACAACAGAAATGTTACTAAAGTACATGTATGGGCAACAGGGTAGGGCAACAGGGATGTCCTTGAGTTGGGTGACAGGAATATCCTAGTGAAGGGCAACAGGGATGTCCTTAGAGTGGAACAACAAGATGTCAGAGTAGATGTCCTAGAGTAGGGCAATAGGTATGTCCTTAGAGTGGAACAACAGAGATGTCCTAGAGTAGGGCAACAGGGATGTCCTAGAGGTGAGCAAGGGATGTCCTAGAGTGGAAGAACAGGGATGTACAAGAGTAGGCAACAGGGATGTCCTTACAGTAAAACAACAGGGATTTCCTTAGAGAGGGAATAAAAGGGATGTACTAGAGTAGAAGAACAGGGATGTCCTTAGAGAGGAACAACAGAGATGTACTAGAGTACATGAAGGGCAACATGGATGTCCTTGAGTTGGGCGACAGGAATGTCCTAGTGTAGGGCAACAGGGATGTCCTTAGAGTGGAACAACAGGAATGTACTAGAGTAGGGCAACAGGGATGTCCTAGAGTAGGGCAACAGGGATGTCCTAGAGTAGGGCAACAGGGATGTCCTAGAGTAGGGCAACAGGAAGATGTCCTAGAGTAGGGCAACAGGGATTTACTAGAGAGGAACAACAGGGATGTCCTAGAGTAGGGCAACAGGGTTGTCCTTAGAGAGGAACAACAGGGAAGTCCTAGAGTAGGGCAATAGGAATGTCCTAGAGTTAGGGCAACAGGGATGTACAAGAGTAGGGCAACAGGGATGTCTTTAGAGTAAAACAACAGGGGTTTCATTAAAGAGGAACAACAGGGATGTCCTAGAGTAGGACAAAAGGGATGTCCTAGATTGCAACAACAGGGATGTACTAGAGTAGGCAACAGGGATGTCCTTAGAGAGGAACAACAGAAATGTACTAAAGTACATGTAGGGCAACAGGGGTGTCCTTGAGTTGGGTGACAGGAATATCCTAGTGAAGGGCAACAGGGATGTCCTTAGAGTGGAACAACAGAGATGTCCTAGAGTAGGGCAACAGGGATGTCCTAGATTGCAACAACAGGGATGTACTAGAGTAGGCAACAGGGATGTCCTTAGAGAGGAACAACAGAGATGTACTAAAGTACATGTAGGGCAACAGGGGTGTCCTTGAGTTGGGTGACAGGAATATCCTAGTGAAGGGCAACAGGGATGTCCTTAGAGTGGAACAACAGAGATGTCCTAGAGTAGGGCAACAGGGATGTCCTAGAGTAGGGCAATAGGTATGTCCTTAGAGTGGAACAACAGAGATGTCCTAGAGTAGGGCAACAGGGATGTCCTAGAGGTGAGCAAGGGATGTCCTAGAGTGGAAGAACAGGGATGTACAAGAGTAGGCAACAGGGATGTCCTTACAGTAAAACAACAGGGATTTCCTTAGAGAGGGAATAAAAGGGATGTACTAGAGTAGAAGAACAGGGATGTCCTTAGAGAGGAACAACAGAGATGTACTAGAGTACATGAAGGGCAACATGGATGTCCTTGAGTTGGGCGACAGGAATGTCCTAGTGTAGGGCAACAGGGATGTCCTTAGAGTGGAACAACAGGAATGTCCTAGAGTAGGGCAACAGGGATGTCCTAGAGTAGGGCAACAGGGATGTCCTAGAGTGGAAGAACAGGGATGTCCTTCGAGAGGAACAACAGGGTTGTACTAGAGTAGGACAACAGGAATGTCCTAGAGTAGGGCAACAGGAATGTCCTAGAGTAGGGCAACAGGAATGTCCTAGAGTAGGGCAACAGGGATATCCTTAGAGTGGAACAATAGGGATGTACTTGAATATGGCAATACTTGTGTTGTTATGTAATACTTGTGTTGTTATGTAATACTTGTGTTGTTATGTGATACTTGTGTTGTTATGTAATACTTGTGTTGTTATGTGATACTTGTGTTGTTATGTAATACTTGTGATGTTATGTGATACTTGTGATGTTATGTAATACTTGTGATGTTATGTAATACTTGTGATGTTATGTGATACTTGTGTTGTTATGTAATACTTGTGATGTTTTGTGATACTCGTTTTGTTTTGTAATACTTGTGTTGTTATGTAATACTTGTGTTGTTTTGTGATACTTGTTTTTGGTTTGTGATACTTACTTGTGTTGTTACTTCCCATACTTTACCACTGCTAGCACACTCAATCATCTGAAATGATCGAAAGATTGATAGTGCATGTATATATATTTTCTATGATAATACTGTAATCGATTTATTATTAAAGGCCCACTACCTTTCCAGAGCAAAATTTAAAGGTTTATAAAAAAACATTTATAGCATAAGAAAGCATATATCAATGACCTCAGATGAGGTTACAAGACCAAACATATTCAAGATTTCCCGACCCCGGTCTACTGGCCATGGCGTTTACAGCAGCCACCTGCAGACATGCAGCTTTGAGTCGGTCTACTGGCGTGTACTGCAGCCACACTGGCGTGTACTGCAGCCACCAGTTTGAGTGTCAGTCTACTGTAATGTTCTTTTTTTAAACCCAAATTATTCTACAATATACGTATATCTGACATCCGTGATCTATGTCTTACCAGATATCTACATGATAAAGTACAGTTTCATTTTCTTGTATGACATTCTTCGTTTGAATTGCAGTCAGGCTTAAACAAACCGAAAATGAAAGTGCGGATTTCGGGAATTCCCACAAATTGTATATTCGGAACTCCTTGTATTTATCCCTTTATTAGTACGGTATAGTGGTGGCTAATTGTGTATCCCGTGCCGCGGCCTGGATTCGAGCCCGAGCATTGATGGTTATTTTCCTTAAATTATTCATCGACGTCATTATACATTAACACAATATATAATAATAGATAGAATGATCCATACAGACAAAAAATATAGAAAATAAAAGAGCAAACTCGACAGATCATTTAGCTCTTTTTCAGTGACTAGACGACTCTGATTCCCTGCCACTAGACCGTAACAAACCTAAAACAAATTATCACCAACCCTGAGCAAATCAGTTTTTATCTTATATATTTGAAAATAAAAAAAAATATTGAAAAAATAAAAGTTAAATGCACTAGTGTCCGATTGTTGATTTGTGGACCTTATTTAAAGATGCTCCACGTACCGCTGACAAATGGTATTTTTTCACTATCAAAAACAGGAGCAGATGATTTAGTATTTTTCTTCAGTTACAAAAATTACTTACTTTGCACCATTACCACCATTGAAAACTTTTTGCTTTTAATTTTATTTCGTAGTTAAAAATATAAAACATAATTAATTGCATCCCGAAAAAAATCCGTGGCACTATATCCTATATGGAATGAAATCTGATTACGCATGCACCAACGGCAAAATAAATTATTTTATAATATTTTTGTGTTAATTAGACATATTATTGTTCAAATGTGAATACCATTTATGCTCTGTCGGCGGTGGAGCATCTTTAACCAGAAACATATATACATATGTATATGTATATATGTTTCTGTTTTAACCGAATATTTGGACTCTGGAAAATCTCCATCCTTATGCAGTATTGGTATACATGTATCCCTGTTTTTGAAAATGAGGGAGATAAAGAAAATCCTGATATTTCCGGGGAATTCCTTTTGTCAGTTGTCTTCTTAAGATATTCTCTTCTGTGTTGAATGAAAGGCTCGTCACAGTTGATTTGTTCAGGGTTTGCTGTAAATATTTGGCATGTTATTGATTTTGTCCACACTTTTAAACCATTATAAAAACATGCTATATGTGTAGCCTTATAACAGATATTTAAAAAAAAGATAAATAACAATAAACTGTAATCCGGAAAAATAGCATTCCAAAGCTGAAATGCAGCCATGGGAATTTACTTTTAAAAAATCAATATTTGCCCTAGATGACTGGAAATTCAAAATTAACCATAAATACCATTATAAAACAAAAGTTAGTGATATTATTTTGTAAACTAACACATATATAATAAAATTAGTGCGTTTCATTCTTGCCGTTTTCCGAAGAAAACATAAAAATTCTAACAACTAGATACGCTCTTGGGTGAAACAATTAATTTCTTTTTTAATGCTGTATCAGAAATCAAACAATTTTTGGAAAGAAATTTATTTTTGTGAGCAACTCAAACTCGAAAAAACAAATTAAGATTATCAATTCCTCTTATGTATATCAGACTATTTTTAACTGAATTAAAAACAAATGAATAGGGAAACAGAGTTACATTCAATTTTCAAATAAAATATGTTTAAGAGGCCGTGCCAATAAGCATCGAGCTTCGTACACTATATTAAAAAAAATAATTAAACTTTATTTATTTTACATCGATTACGAAACAAGTTATACAACTTATGCAAATCACTCTCGATGGCCCGGATGTAAGCGCGCGAGGGATCTTAGTGTTTGGAGGAAACCGGAGTGCCCGGAGAAAACCCACGTGATCGGCGGGTGAATCCCTGACCTTTTCACGTCCGGCTAGGTGGAAAGGCGAGTGGCTTAGACACTACACCACCCGATCACCTAGAACGAATATACGTTCCCGGCCTACTATACTTTTCGGCCGACACCATTTTCTGTCAAAAAGTCTTTTGAGCTACAATATTGCAGCTACCGATCACCCTGATTCACACTATATTAGTGGAAGGTGTGAAAATCACAGAAGTTGATGATTGTTTGTTTATTTGTTATATATAAAGAACTAATCATAAAATGTTGGTTGATATGAATTAATATTTGTGTATCCATGGAAACCGGGGGTATATGCAATTATGTATGTGAAAAAATGCATAATTCTAAAAACAAAGAAATTTCTTCAAATTTATGCCATGTTTTATAAAGCAGAATATTTTAAACTGATTAAATCCTTATGGGTGTGTGAAAAAAAAAAACAAAAAATATATGTTTTCATAATTTTCTTAAGATCCAAGAGGCCTAAAACCCCCAAAATATTAGTTAAAATATGTTGAAAAGTTGCTAAAAGTAATGAGAATTTTCTCATAATCCATACATTGCTTGATAATGTTATTTATACTAAATAATAAGCATTAATTGGTTAAAAATAACTGTGGATTGTTTCAAGGAGAAATTTTGTCTCCGATATCATTTGCATTGTTTGTCAATGATAATTGCACATCATCAGAGAGATTTGAACCATTAATATGTTTCTACTCATGTATGCAGATGATATGGTGTTGGTATCCGAGTCGCCGGGTGAACCTTAAGTCAGGTTGAATTCCTTGCAGGATTATACTACAAAATGGGGGCTTACTGTTAATGTACAGAAAGCAAAAATAATTGTTTTTAGAAATGGTGGAACTACAAAAATGAGCCAATTGAGGTCGTAAATGAATTCTGGGGTTGATGTTAAACTATAATGGAAATTTTTCAAGACTCATAAGCATATCTCAGAAGAAGGTAAAAAAAAAACTTTTTTTTTTCGCTGTTATGAATGCATGCAAAAACATTTTTTTTTAATATTGAAACCAGTTTGGCATTTTTTTTATTCTTACGTTAGTAGTGTTTTGAAATATGGATGTGGAATATGGGGATTTCATAAAGCACCTGACATCGAAAGGGTACAGATCATCTTCTTAAAAAGAGTACTTGATGTGGAGAAAACGCTACCAAGGACGTATATGAGACTCACTTATAAATCCTTGACGCTACTAACTCAAGTGAGAAAACCTTTTTAGACAGGAATGTATACATGTGTACGTTTGAAATGACTCATCTAAAGGTAATTTATACAAACACCGTATAACTTATTTTTGACAACCTTATTAAATCTTGAGATAAATTAACATATCTAAATTTCGGTTATCTGCCCATGATTTGAATATAGAGCAGGGAAGATAAGGAATATACCTAGGAATCTGAGAATATGTTCATTTTCGTTATAAAATGTAAGGTGCATGAAGACTTATAAAATTTATAAAACAGTATTAGCATGTTTAGTTAGTTCAATTATTATATAGCCTACACTAAATATAAAAAAAAAAAATAATAAAATGGTTAATATATTTATTTTGGTTTAAAAAGAAGAAATCTACAATACAGGAACCACCAAAGTGACCTAGTCATACCGGTAGAACCAGTCATGGAAGATGATACGCCGAGGTTATCAAGTAGGCTCGGGCTCTCGGGCTCGGGCTCGGCTCTCGGAGCGGGATACAACAAGTCACCACCACAAAATTAAGACAACATGGCGGGCGATTTGAGAAGATTTGTTGTTGAAGAAAGGGAAAACGCCCGGCGTTACCACGCAAACTTAGATGCAATCATAAAAAAGGTAAAATCAAAATGAAATACTTAGTTATATGGATGTGCGTATTAATATTTCAGGATATGATTTGAGTACATTACACTCATTAACTATATTCATGATTTCAAAAAAAATGACACCGGCGAAAAATACTAGCCTAATATTGTTACAGTACACATTACTTCAGCCACAGGCGTTTGTAATATATAATGAATATTAATGATAATCAAAAATAGGATCGAATCATATAGAAATCAATATACAAAGTTGAAACGCCTGTGCTTCAGCTGTACTTCTAAATCAAATTCCTTCTTGAACTTTATCCGCAGATACTTAACATCAAATCCGTCAATATATAAGAATTAACAGGCATTTCATTGTGAGAATGTGTGTTCTGTAATTATTATGTACTGTTTACCAGTGCTCAACATTAACCTTATGATTGTCAGCGGGCCGATGGGGCCCGAATTCGTGTGTCTCGGAGTGCCAGGGGGCCGATGGGGGCCGATGTCGTGTGTCTCGGAGTGCCAGGGGGCCGTTATCATGTGTCTCGGAGTGCCAGGGGGCCGTTGTCGTGTGTCTCGGAGTGCCAGGGACCCGTTGTCGTGTGTCTCGGAATGCCAGGGGGCCGATTTCATGTGTCTCGGAGTGCCAGGAGCCGATGGAGGCCGATTTCGTGTGTCTCGGAGTGCCAGGGGGCCGTTTGTCATGTGTCTCGGAGTGCCAGGGGGCCATTGTCGTGTGTCTCGGAGTGCCAGGGGGCCCGTTGTCGTGTGTCTCGGAGTGCCAGGGAGCAGATGAGGCCGATTTCACATGTGTCGGAGTGCCAGGGGCCAATTTCGTGTCTCGGAATGCCAGGGGGCCGATTTCGTGTGTCTCAGAGTGCCAGGGGCCGATGGGGGCCGATTTCGTGTGTCTCGGAGTGCCAGGGTGCCAATGGGGGCCGATTTCGTGTGACATGAATTATGGCGATCCTGTACCCATTCAAACTGGTACCCAAACAAACTTGTACCCAGTAACCACAATTGGCGAACTTGTACCCAAGCATGGCAAACCCATACCCATGAAATTTGGCGAACTCGTCCCCATCATAAGATTTATAGTTCATGTAGTTATTTGTGATTTTAATATATAAGACTTAATATATTCGTGTTCGATCAGATGCTACTAGTCAGTGATCATAAAACAGTACGCAAGAGATTCCAGCCAAGATTTATTAATTTTTAATTTATGTTTAATAAAAAAAAATGGCTTAAGCTCTGAATGTCAGATGGAAGACTTCTGACAGATGTGAGGTAGGGTGTGATTATTCGTAAATTACATTAGAAAACGTTATCTCATATTCCCATAATTATATATGAAATATCAATATGTCGGTCTCATGGTTTGTTGTTCCATACTGAAAAAGTCAAAACATTACAGTAATTTAATCTTGCGATAGTTGCATTTTTATTTTTAAAATACACATATTTTGTTCTCTCTCGTCATTTTCAACGAATTCGATTGAACTGCTGATTGTAATCTGAGTCATTCATATATTCCTATCAAAAGCGGGGTCATGAACCCACGTTTCCTGCTGCATTGGGGCATTGACAACAAAAGAAAATAACTCCTCATTTCTTAAAATTTTAAATGGTCATCATTTCATAACAACATTCAGTTTTAATAAAATATGTAAAATTTTGCCCAAATCAGTTAAATGTTTTAAGAATGCTTAATTAATGTCTTTCGCAACGGTTCTATATGTTTCGAAAACTGCAGTGTTTTTCCAGGGTATTTTGGGGAAATTGCCACCTGGTGAAAATTATGCTTCTCTAAGATTCAGTGTAAGAATGCATATATACTAAAATACGACATTCAGACTTTGGATTTCTGAAATTTTTTTGTTTTCGTCACACAAAATACGCTTTAACTCACTGATTTGGGAAATTTAGACATAGATTTGGGAAAAAATAAAAAGAAATACAGTATGGGCCGAAAAAAAAAAAATCGGCCTCAAATATAGGCAGGTAAAACACTGAACTGATTTCCGAACTTTTTATATCGAGTTACCTCCCCTGGATTGCTTGTCTTTACAACAGAATAATTTAAAATGTGTATTTGATTTCCATGCAATAATGATCTTAAAATAAAAATTGTCCAAAAAGCCATGCACATACATTGAACGGTATTTTACCAGAATCTGCTGATTATCTCTGAACCGAAAACGTTTAGCTGTGATAAAGCAGAACGAAAGACTATTGGTTATAATTACGTGCTTTAGGTATAATTTGTACATGCATTATGTAGCAGGGACCTCAGGGATTTGAGAATTTTGTTACAGATTATACATACTACGGACTCTGCCCAATTGACCCACAAAAGTGTCCATGGACAATTTTTAGGCGTTTTGGGGGTCTAGATTTAGGTGAAAATCTGTTTCTGAAGCCCAGCAAAATGCTTCTGAAATGTTGCAAAAATGCAACATTTAATTCTGTTTTTAAAGTGTGAATTTACCGATTCTGTATCATCATAGGTTTACATGCACTTTATTGCATCTGTTGGTAACATTAAAAATGGTTTCTCTTTGACTAAATTATCACAGCTATATTTGTCGCAGTAACTGGTTACATAGACGTCTGTAATATTTTGGTAACAGAGAAATACTAGCTCTGGGTTCTATGACCTCATAATTGGGAAAACGTGACAACTTGGTTATCGTAATTCTTTGCTGCGGCTGGCAGTTTCAAATATGTACTTAGTACTCTAAGGGTAACTTCTTCTTGGTAGGCCAGACCGTCATGTTGACGATTTGAGGTGTGTGGGGGTTGGCGCTTTGCCGTACGTGTAAATGTATGACTATTACAAAAGCTCGTAAGTCAAGAGTTATCTGCCCTTAACGCAGCCACGGCTCGGGTAAACAAATGAACATTTATCTTCAATAGAACCACCAGAAAGAGACTTTAATCCTTATAGTTACAGTCTGAACTATTTTTTTCATAGCTCAAAATTTACCTTATTTAGTGTTTATGGCATTTATAGGACTAAAATTGAATTATATCGTTTGGCTCCAATTGTCGTTTGGAACAGCTACTCGAAGTGGCGGAAATTCCCGCCAATTTATCAATGAACATACAAATAAAAAGAGTTCCGTCTGATGAAGCATATATCTGGAGTTTTTCTGCTATGGAACTCTAACTTGTTTTATTTGTTTGATGTTAAAAACTCTGTAATGCAAAACAGTTTGATTTTAATCTTTCGCTTCGTATGATTACACACGCTTACACAATTCATAACGTGCCAGGATATTTAAAGTTATTGTCATGACGTGGCGTCCGATTCATACCTCCTGCGTCAAGGAGATGTGACGAACAAAGAGTTTCTTAAATTTTGTGATCACTTGAGTTCTACTTTGATCAGTTCACGTTTTGAATTATTTGAATACATCAGGGTTAACATGAAACCTTGAAAACTGGAAAAAGTCAGGAAAATTGAAATAAAAAATCAGGATAGGGAAAACCTAGAGAGACAAGGAAAATTTATTGAAATACCTTGATAAAGCCTTGAATTTTATAACTTGCATGCATCTATTAAAATGTGTCCACATTTAGCAACTAGCTTATTTGAGAGTCATATAGGAAGCTACTTATAAACAAACCAATTTAATATCTAGTTTATTCATTGTTTTCTTTCATAATGAATGTAGTTATATGTTGGAAAAGATCCATTCAATAGCATCATTCAAGTTGCATATTACTCTTAAAAAATAAACACATCATGATTTGTGAAAGGTATCCGAAAGTGTGAAAACATGTCTTGAATTTCACTTATTGTCCTTGAAAAAACCTTGAAAAAGCCTTGAATTCTGGTCCAAAAAATAGTGGGAACCCTGATACATGAGTATTGAAATGGTTACCTGTCATTATATATCCAGATTTTGAAGGTTTTCAAATGAATCAGATGTCGTTTTGAGGAACATGTACAAACACAGGTAGGCTCACCACTGTAACTTTAACATTTACTACTCTTAGAATGTTAGTATATATTTGTATTGTTGTTTTAAACATTTGAATAAATATTAGAGATATATATTTATTGCAAGTATCGTAAAGTTACAGCTGTAGGATTCTGTTTCGATCATTGATATTTAAATTTCGAAACAACCAAAATAATGTACATTGTATGTAAGGCTTACTCTCGCCGATTCACAGTAGATAATGGACAGGACTTGTCAGTCCCCTGAAGTGTATAAAATGCATTGTCATGCTACTATAGTAACATGTCGTTTTGGTTAAACTCATCAAACTCAAAGACTGTTTTTGTTCTGACATATTTTTGCATGCAACGAAAATGTTAAAAGTACAAATACGCCGACACACGACATGTACACATTAGGATGTTATTAGAATGAGCAAATTTATCATACGCACAGAAGCATTGCTCAAAGAGATATTATAGTAACATTAACAAAGTAACTTCTTTACAGTTGTATTTAAACACGTAAATGTACTACATCATGTCACATTGTGTTCAAACCTATTTTGATACATGTTCTTAGAACGTACGATCGGTACTGAAAACACTAGCAGTTTCTGATGCAGACCATCAGAAATTCCTATGCACGCCTCCAAATCTATCGAGAAATAAAGTTGAGTAGCCTTTGGTTTGAATCAACGGTCGTTTATACTATCAATTTACCACTGACTGTAAATATTGTGAAATAACTTGAACTATTAAAGTGATTTCAATAAAAAATAAATGGCTTATGCGGTATAACATTAACAGATCTAGAGTTACCTGCCCTTAGCAAGGGCACGGGAACACAAATGAGATCAGTAGAGCTATGCTACAAGACATTGTTACAAAAAAGGGCAGAATTGGTTATAAAATTGATTGAACATTATGTTGAAACTTGTATTTCTATAATCAGCTAGGTTTACTTGTTTAGTGTCGTTTGGATAAAAAGAAAACTGCGCTCACTCTATGGAAAGCATTTTGGGCATTTTGCTAATGGTAGACACTAATTCCTAAATAAAAAAAAAATCAGTTTTGCATTTTTTGCTTAGCTATTTTTTGACAGAGAAAAGAAACTGTATTTATTTCTTTTTTCATTGTTTTGGTTCATTCTAATTACCTGAGCTATCAAAGCCATGTGATTCAATATGGAATATGTCATTCTAACTCCCAAGTGTAATAATGAAAGATGGCCTGGTTTAATATGGCCTTGAGAATTGAGGAAGAATATGTGAAGATCGAAGTATGGAAATATCTTTATTATTTTTCAAAGTTTACTTTTAGCAATTAAAAGCACTGCAAATTTTGTCTGATTTACTCATATTTTTAGTATTTTTTAAAGGACAAAAAAGTTACTTTGTCGGGCACATGGTGCGTCCTGCTAAAAACATTTCTGTTTTACTAAAGAAAAAAAACTTTTGCTGAGGTGTTTTCTAATCTAGAGTAACCAGTGGAAAAGTATATTTCAAATTATTTGCAAAAAAACATGAAAGCGGGAGATATTCACAAATTTGACTTAATTGACAAAATGAACTGGCAATTTGTAAAGTTTTGGATTAGTATTCTTACATAATATGACTTAAACAGAAAGATAAAAAAAAACCCAAGAAACTCACAGAATTGTTGTACAAAACATTTTTTAATGCATGCTGCCGTTAGGAAGAAAAATGAAAATATAACCAAAGACAAGCTCAGGTGGGGACGTAGTATGGGATACACAGTTTATATTAGCCACCACCTACGATTGAATATCTACGTTCAGTGCCCAAATGCTAATTTTGAGCTGATGCAGGTGCTTCAAAAATTGACATCATATTTTCTAATTTTATTCATAACTATTTGGTAGCGTAATATCTCACCTAAAGAATGACTTTTCAGCATGGAGTTTGATAAATATAACCTAAAATGTGCAGATTTGTGTTTACATGCAAGCTTGACCTTGCTGGCTTGATCCTTGCTGGCTTGATCCCAGGCTATAGGCACTAGGTACTTTTCAACCAACCTGCCTCTGGTCAGATTTTGGCACATTTTGTTCCATGATCCTTATAAGCATAACTCAGTTGGAGTTTGTTGTGTCAATGCATATGAATCTCCACAGGATATTAATTGGCTCATGATCTAAACATGATTCTGTCTTGGACCTTTTATATGATTTATAATGGTACAGATACTTTATTTATAATGGTACAGATACTTTATTTATAATGGTACAGATACTTTATTTATAATGGTACAGATACTTTATTTATAATGGTACAGATACTTTATTTATAATGGTACAGATACTTTCAATGTTCTTTTTCAGTATGAGAAATCATCAAAACATGTCGACATTTTGGATTTGGACACTTTGGAAATCACAACAAACAAAGGTTAGTGTATTGACCAGGTTGTCGGTCTGTCTGTCATTCCATTTGTCCGTCAATTGGTCCGTCCGTACGTTTGTCAAAAACATCCTCTGGGAGGGGAGGGACAGAGTTTGTATAAATTTCGGCTCTGACTTCCAGGGCAAAAGGGGCAGGCCCAATAGGGAAAATAGAGGTAAAACCTATAAATCATTACTAAGTCACAAAGTTCTACATGGCTTGCAATTGTAACCAAAGGACTGTATGCAAGGATTGGATCTCCAGCTGTAGTTGCCATGGTAATCACAGTTCAAATATAGGACAGTCCAAGGTAGGGTATGATAGGGTAGGTCAGCCCAACCCATAAAATGTTGTTTGTTTTTTTACCTAGAAAAAATATTTCAATGGTGGCTATATACAATAACTATCTTATAACATGATCAAGTACAGTTTTCCTTAGGGGAAGGGAACATTGTTTGTATTAATCATGGCGTTAACATCTCCCACCATCTCCCAACTGATGACTCGTTGTTTAAATCAAGAACAGTGTATCGTATATAACCAGTTTGTAAAAAAAACCCATCCCGTCCCAAAATGCAATATGCGCAACTAGCAGTGTCCTAGCTATATATAGGGAAACCTACCAATGAAATTTGAGATGGATCCCTATTATTGCTTTCTGAAAAATAGCTGTAACAAACTTTAACTGTTAAAATCCAAGATGGTGACCTGTCAGCCATCTAATTGTTGACTGATTGGTCCCAAAATGCAAAATGCTCAACTACAGTGCTAGGGAAACCTACCTATAGAATTTGAGACCGATCCCTTCAATACTTTCTGGGAAATCGTGGTAACAAGAATTGTTAACAGACAGAAGGATGGACGGACGCCATACCATGGCTGAAAAGCAATTTGAATAGCCCACCATCAAAGGTAGAGAAAATTAAAGGTCTTTTCAGTGGGGGGTATCATTATCCTGATTTCATCAACAAATGTGTTCTTTTTTCTTTTCTTTTTTCTTTTCTTTTTTCAGGAATGCTTCATAGACAGTTATCAAAACAGTTTGGTCATACCAAATTACATCACACTAAAAGACAAGGTAGGATTTATCTATTTATCATTGCAAATCAATTCCTTGTAAATTTCCATTATGTGACTTTTTCATCTTTTGTCTGTCGTCATACCTTAGTGTAAATGTGCATCCAGTTGATGTAAGCCTACAAATGTTTGTCTCATCAGAAGCTGTAATAAGTTGAAGGATGTATATCTTTGAGAAGTCAAAATTTTCTTGTATCAATTTTTTTTCTTATACAGATTTTTTGAAAATATGAGTTCATACAAAAGACGAAAATGGGGGAAAATTGCATGTCCTAATTGTGCTCATTTTTGAGCTATTGCCACTCAAAGATACCTATTTGACAAAATATAACATTTTAATACTCTTATTTTTATTCAGAATAGCAACATATGCTACCCCTGCCCCTTAATTTTGAGTTACAAACAGAGCTATTGACTCTGACCCCCCCCCCCCCCCCCCAGGGACAGTTCTACATGGATTGTAACTAAATTTGGCTTGAATCATCCCTGGGGAAGGGAAACAGAGCTTGTATAAAATAAACAATGATCCAGTATTAAGAACATGGCTAATTGGCATTGCAAACCAGGTGAGCGATACAAGCCCTCGGGGCCTCTTTTTAAACAATATTGCATCAAGACCTTTACCTGACCTTTCAGTACTTTGATAAAAACATTTTTTAACTATCTAAAGATACAAATAATTAATTGTTTGACTGTGTACAAATTTGAAAGAAGGTTGAAGTAATGTTTTTATTTTCTCTCCTTTTCACTGAGTTTTCAGAAGAATCAATACTTCTCCATGAAGATGATAATAGTCTTCTGTCCATGAGTTTCCCAGAAAGTGTATCTACAAATTACTACCCTAAGGTAAGACTTTCTTTATTCCCCAGACATGCTTCTTTAAAGGTTGGGATTTGGGGTCAGCCTTCATATATAAATAATGTCCCCTCACAGGGGTACTCTCACACATCACGCATATCTTTCATCTCAGTCTAAACATCCATAAATTAGACCATTCCAATTTGATTTCTTGTTCTTCGGATTTTGGAATTTTAAAATAGAAGCGAGCAAGCTATTTTTTAGCCCACCATCATCAGGCATCATGGTCACCAGACAGCCATCTTGGATTTTGGCAGTTGATGTTTGTTACAGCTATTTCCTGAGAAGTACTCCATGGATATTTCTCAAATTTTTAGCCCACCATCATCAGATGGTGGTCTATTCAAATCGCCTTTGATCCGTGGTCCGTGTTCCATCCGCTAACATTGCTTGTTACCGCCTTTTCTATAAAATCCTGAAGAAATCTGTCTCAAATTTCATATGTAGGATCCCCTAGGGCCCTATGAGTGTTATGAAAATTTTCAGACTGATCAGAAAAACAATATGGCCGCCAGGCAGCCATCTTGGATTTAGGCAGTTAAAGTTTGTTACCGCTATTTCTCAGAAACTACTGAAGGGATCTGTCTTAAATTTCATTTTAAGGTTCCCTTAGGGCCCTAGAAGTGTCATACTGAATTTCAGACTGATCTAAAAAACATTATTGCCCCTAGGCAGTCATCTTAGATTTTAGCAGTGGATGTTTGTTACAGCTATTTCTCAGAAAGTACTGAAGGGATCAATTTCATATGCAGGTTCCCCTAGGGCCCTATAGTTTCACATATTTTATTTTGGGACCGATCGGTCACCAAGATGGCCGACCAACAGTTTGAAAAGCAGAAAAAAGAAGTTTAAGTTCGAAAAGCAGAAAAAAGAAATTTAAGTTTGAAAAGCAGAGAAAAGATATCTCATTTATTTGTCAGACATAGATCAATCTTTGGTGGATGCTAAGATCCCTCTGGGATCTCTTGTACATGCATGGTTCCCTTGGACCCTAGGAGTGTCATCCTAATTTTAGACTGATCGGAAATATGAAAAAAAATTATTAGCCTCTAGGCAGCTATTTTGGATTTTGATAATTGAAGTTGTTACAGCTACTTCTCAGAAAGTACTGAAGGCATCTGTCTCAAATTTCATGTGCAGCTTCCCCTATGGCACTTGTTCTCATATTGCATTTTGGAACTGATTGATGAACAAGATGGACGACAGGCCGCCATCTTAGATTTTGGTCATTAAAGTTTGATTAATACCACTATTTCTTAGAAAGTACTGAAGAGATCTGCCTAAAATTTCATGTGCAGCAAGGTTCGTACAGGTCCTGGAAAACTCCTTGAAATCATGGAAAGATTTTGTTTCAAATAAAAAAAAGTCTACAATGGTGTTTTTATTTCAATATTTATTTTAAAAAATATTACGAAGATCTACATGAACCACGGTTATCTAACAATTATGGTGTGATACCTATAGATCATTTTTATAGCGATTATCTCCCCTGTTATGAAATTGGCCATATGTTTACAGTACTGTTAGAGTTATGATATGTGGGATAAACTCTCAAGGGAGGAAATGAGATGGAAGATTTAATGAGATACATTCAAGGACCTTTCTAAATTGGGTGAAACATAGATGAATCGGCCATAAGATACCTGGACAAGGGTCTAAACATGATAAAAGAAAATTAACGTGATATCATATCCATCTGTATGACAGGATCAATGTGAAGGCATTACAAACTAGATGTGGTGAAGGCCCAGACAAATCTTCTGAGAATGAAATGTCAAAAATACCATAATCGTCTGTATGTTCTGAACGTACGACATAAGCTTGTCGGACTAGACATAAGCCTACTGACATTACCGTCCCACCAACACAGTTGCCAATGGTCTCAAACAATAAACAGCCAATTTAAAGCGAGAAAAGCAAACATAAATATACAGCATAAACCTTATCAATTTTACTTAGACAGCTATAAAGTTAGTCCTCAGCTCCGACAACTAAAATACAGATAATGGAATAAACAAAAGTAAAAGCTTACATTGATTAAATATCTTTAAAATCTCATTATTTTGTGTTTTGAGTGTCTAGAGTGTTGTTGCTGTGGAGAGAAAATGGTTGCTATGGTGTAACTATGGGCTATAATATGGTCAGGTGTTATGGAACATGACATGATTTCGATGATTCCTTATACCCATTATAAAATATCATCACAAAGTACAAACTTTCTTAAAGTTTCCAAGAATATTCATGAACGTGTATGAACTATTGATGAATAGTTCATGAATGTTCATGATAAGTTAGCAGTCTGTGACATTAATTTTTTCGCTGCTAGTCTTTTTGACTACCAGTAGTTAACCCCAAAATTTTACTTGTCCGACTATTTAATCACTAGACACTAGTCCACATTAAATATATGGGTGTTTTGCTTCAGCACTTCAGTCATGGTAAGTTTTTGACCTAAGCTACAGTTAGGATGCGTTAGTGACCACAAATTCTTACATAATGATGCATCTGGACAGAAATAATCGCATACAGATTGCACTCAAAATATGTTGAAAGATACAATTGGCCATCGCTATTGTAAGCATAGTATATTTACGAATTTTAATTGGGTGGGACTATTTCATTACAATTGGTACTAGTCCAGCCATAAAATTACTAGTCATGGGCATCGGACTAGTGCTTTGATTCGCAGACTGAGTTAGTGCAAGCAATTAGATGATATGTTGTATTTTATAATTATTTTCTACAGAAGCTGCACTCCAATGGAAGCTCAGTTGTGTCAAGGTCAAAAGAAGACATAGATAAGTCCAGAGATCATGGGCTGAACAAATTCTCCTTGACAGATTCCAAGAATCCAACCCCAGGATTTGAAACTTTCTCCCTAGCAGAACAAGTTGATGACCCTGAGGATGGCTGTGAATTACACTCACTTCAAGGTAGGTAGGTCTGAACATGCACTTAAAATCCTATTTTGTCCCCAATTAAAGTTGGGGAACTCATTGTTTTTGCTCTGTTTCTTCTTCCACCATGAATTTTGTCCATTCAGTTAAACAGTGTGTCGGACTTTAAGCGGAATTTTAAGTCTAATTTTAATTAGAGTGCAGAGTAACACAATTGATGGTGATATTTATGGCAGACTGATATTAAGTAAGGCTAAATGATAAATTATAATATTTCAGAGACAATGAAAACATTCATTGATGATGACCATATGGAACCGAGTGATGCTGAAACTTTGAGTTCTTCCTCCTCTAACACAACTGATGAATGGCACGATGAGACTGACAATGAGGAAAATATCATCGAATCTGACGAATCAGATGATATCACATTTGTACATAACTACAACAAAGATAGATCCAAGGTAGACAAGGGAAATGGAGATCAATTGATAGGTAGGAACAAGGATGTGGGGAAGGCAGGAAGGAGAACGGAACATCTAAACACAACATACTACCAAGATAACTTAGACAGAAAAGAGGATCAGTTCACTCTTCTATCATCTGAGGATAGTGTTGTCTACACTCGTCATGTAAGTCTTATAGGGGTGATATGGATGTTGTCTACACTCGTCATGTAAGTCTTATAGGGGTGATATGGATGTTGTCTACACTCGTCATGTAAGTCTTATAGGGGTGATATGGGTGTTGTCTACACTCGTCATGTAAGTCTTATAGGGGTGATATGGATGTTGTCTACACTCGTCATGTAAGTCTTATAGGGGTGATATGGGTGTTGTCTACACTCGTCATGTAAGTCTTATAGGGGTGATATGGGTCTGTCTACACTCGTCATGTAAGTCTTATAGGGGTGATATGGGTGTTGTCTACACTCGTCATGTAAGTCTTATAGGGGTGATATGGGTGTTGTCTACACTCGTCATGTAAGTCTTATAGGGGTGATATGGGTGTTGTCTACACTCGTCATGTAAGTCTTATAGGGGTGATATGGGTGTTGTCTACACTCGTCATGTAAGTCTTAAAGGGGTGATATGGGTGTTGTCTACACTCCACTCGTCATGTAAGTCTTATAGGGGTGATATGGGTGTTGTCTACACTCATCATGTAAGTCTTATAGGGGTGATATGGGTCTGTCTACACTCATCATGTAAGTCTTATAGGGGTGATATGGGTGTTGTCTACACTCGTCATGTAAGTCTTATAGGGATGATATGGGTCTGTCTACACTCGTCATGTAAGTCTTATAGGGATGATATGGGTGTTGTCTACACTCGTCATGTAAGTCTTATAGGGGTGATATGGGTGTTGTCTACACAGTCTGGGGATATGGTGTTGTCTACCGTCATTATAGGGGTGATATGGGTGTGTCTACACTCGTCATGTAAGTCTTATAGGGGTGATATGGGTGTTGTCTACACTCGTCATGTAAGTCTTATAGGGGTGATATGGGTGTTGTCTACACTCGTCATGTAAGTCTTATAGGGGTGATATGGGTGTTGTCTACACTCGTCATGTAAGTCTTATAGGGGTGATATGGGTGTTGTCTACACTCGTCATGTAAGTCTTATAGGGGTGATATGGGTGTGTCTTCTACACTCGTCATGTAAGTCTTATAGGGGTGATATGGGTCTTGTCTACACTCGTCATGTAAGTCTTATAGGGGTGATATGGGTCTGTCTACACTCGTCATGTAAGTCTTATAGGGGTGATATGGGTCTGTCTACACTCGTCATGTAAGTCTTATAGGGGTGATATGGGTGTTGTCTACACTCGTCATGTAAGTCTTATATAGGGGGTGATATGGGTCTGTTGTCTACACTCGTCATGTAAGTCTTATAGGGGTGATATGGGTGTTGTCTACACTTGTCATGTAAGTCTTATAGGGGTGATATGGGTGTTGTCTACACTCGTCATGTAAGTCTTATAGGGGTGATATGGGTCTGTCTACACTCGTCATGTAAGTCTTATAGGGGTGATATGGGTCTGTCTACACTCGTCATGTAAGTCTTATAGGGGTGATATGGGTGTTGTCTACACTCGTCATGTAAGTCTTATAGGGGTGATATGGGTGTTGTCTACACTCGTCATGTAATGTCTGTCTACACTCGTCATGTAAGTCTTATAGGGGTGATATGGGTCTGTCTACACTCGTCATGTAAGTCTTATAGGGGTGATATGGGTCTGTCTACACTCGTCATGTAAGTCTTATAGGGGTGATATGGGTGTTGTCTACACTCGTCATGTAAGTCTTATAGGGGTGATATGGGTGTTGTCTACACTCATCATGTAAGTCTTATAGGGGTGATATGGGTCTGTCTACACTCATCATGTAAGTCTTATAGAAGTGATATGGGTGTTGTCTACACTCATCATGTAAGTCTTATAGGGGTGATATGGGTCTGTCTACACTCATCATGTAAGTCTTATAGGGGTCTGTCTACACTCATCATGTAAGTCTTATAGAAGTGATATGGGTGTTGTCTACACTCGTCATGTAAGTCTTATAGGGGTGATATGGGTGTTGTCTACACTCGTCATGTAAGTCTTATAGGGGTGATATGGGTGTTGTCTACACTCGTCATGTAAGTCTTATAGGGGTGATATGGGTGTTGTCTACACTCGTCATGTAAGTCTTATAGGGGTGATATGGGTGTTGTCTACACTCGTCATGTAAGTCTTATAGGGGTGATATGGGTCTTGTCTACACTCGTCATGTAAGTCTTATAGGGATGATATGGGTGTTGTCATGTAAGTCTTATAGGGGTGATATGGGTGTTGTCTACACTCATCATGTAAGTCTTATAGGGGTGATATGGGTGTTGTCTACACTCGTCATGTAAGTCTTATAGGGGTGATATGGGTGTTGTCTACACTCGTCATGTAAGTCTTATAGGGGTGATATGGGTGTTGTCTACACTCGTCATGTAAGTCTTATAGGGGTGATATGGGTGTTGTCTACACTCGTCATGTAAGTCTTATAGGGGTGATATGGTGTTGTCTACACTCGTCATGTAAGTCTTATAGGGGTGATATGGGTGTTGTCTACACTCGTCATGTAAGTCTTATAGGGGTGATATGGGTGTTGTCTACACTCGTCATGTAAGTCTTATAGGGGTGATATGGGTCTTGTCTACACTCGTCATGTAAGTCTTATAGGGGTGATATGGGTGTTGTCTACACTCGTCATGTAAGTCTTATAGGGGTGATATGGGTGTTGTCTACACTCGTCATGTAAGTCTTATAGGGGTGATATGGGTGTTGTCTACACTCGTCATGTAAGTCTTATAGGGGGTGATATGGGTGTTGTCTACACTCGTCATGTAAGTCTTATAGGGATGATATGGGTGTTGTCTACACTCGTCATGTAAGTCTTATAGGGGTGATATGGGTCTGTCTACACTCGTCATGTAAGTCTTATAGGGGTGATATGGGTGTTGTCTACACTCGTCATGTAAGTCTTATAGGGGTGATATGGGTGTTGTCTACACTCGTCATGTAAGTCTTATAGGGGTGATATGGGTGTTGTCTACACTCGTCATGTAAGTCTTATAGGGGTGATATGGGTCTGTCTACACTCGTCATGTAAGTCTTATAGGGGTGATATGGGTGTTGTCTACACTCGTCATGTAAGTCTTATAGGGGTGATATGGGTGTTGTCTACACTCGTCATGTAAGTCTTATAGGGGTGATATGGGTGTTGTCTACACTCGTCATGTAAGTCTTATAGGGGTGATATGGGTGTTGTCTACACTCGTCATGTAAGTCTTATAGGGGTGATATGGGTCTGTCTACACTCGTCATGTAAGTCTTATAGGGGTGATATGGGTGTTGTCTACACTCGTCATGTAAGTCTTATAGGGGTGATATGGGTGTTGTCTACACTCGTCATGTAAGTCTTATAGGGGTGATATGGGTGTCTGTCTACACTCGTCATGTAAGTCTTATAGGGGTGTATGGGTTGTCTACACTCGTCATGTAAGTCTTATAGGGGTGATATGGGTGTTGTCTACACTCGTCATGTAAGTCTTATAGGGGTGATATGGGTGTTGTCTACACTCGTCATGTAAGTCTTATAGGGGTGATATGGGTGTTGTCTACACTCGTCATGTAAGTCTTATAGGGGTGATATGGGTGTTGTCTACACTCGTCATGTAAGTCTTATAGGGGTGATATGGGTGTTGTCTACACTCGTCATGTAAGTCTTATAGGGGTGATATGGGTGTTGTCTACACTCGTCATGTAAGTCTTATAGGGGTGATATGGGTGTTGTCTACACTCGTCATGTAAGTCTTATAGGGGTGATATGGGTGTTGTCTACACTCGTCATGTAAGTCTTATAGGGGTGATATGGGTGTTGTCTACACTGTCATGTAAGTCTTATAGGGGTGATATGGGTGTTGTCTACACTCGTCATGTAAGTCTTATAGGGGTGATATGGGTCTGTCTACACTCGTCATGTAAGTCTTATAGGGGTGATATGGATGTTGTCTACACTCGTCATGTAAGTCTTATAGGGGTGATATGGGTGTTGTCTACACTCGTCATGTAAGTCTTATAGGGGTGATATGGGTGTTGTCTACACTCGTCATGTAAGTCTTATAGGGGTGATATGGGTCTGTCTACACTCGTCATGTAAGTCTTATAGGGGTGATATGGGTGTTGTCTACACTCGTCATGTAAGTCTTATAGGGGTGATATGGGTCTGTCTACACTCGTCATGTAAGTCTTATAGGGGTGATATGGGTGTTGTCTACACTCGTCATGTAAGTCTTATAGGGGTGATATGGGTCTGTCTACACTCGTCATGTAAGTCTGTCTACACTCGTCATGTAAGTCTTATAGGGGTGATATGGGTGTTGTCTACACTCGTCATGTAAGTCTTATAGGGGTGATATGGGTGTTGTCTACACTCGTCATGTAAGTCTTATAGGGGTGATATGGGTCTGTCTACACTCGTCATGTAAGTCTTATAGGGGTGATATGGGTGTTGTCTACACTCGTCATGTAAGTCTTATAGGGGTGATATGGGTCTGTCTACACTCGTCATGTAAGTCTTATAGGGGTGATATGGATGTTGTCTACACTCGTCATGTAAGTCTTATAGGGGTGATATGGGTGTTGTCTACACTCGTCATGTAAGTCTTATAGGGTGATATGGGTGTTGTCTACACTCGTCATGTAAGTCTTATAGGGGTGATATGGGTGTTGTCTACACTCGTCATGTAAGTCTTATAGGGGTGATATGGGTGTTGTCTACACTCGTCATGTAAGTCTTATAGGGGTGATATGGGTGTTGTCTACACTCGTCATGTAAGTCTTATAGGGGTGATATGGGTGTTGTCTACACTCGTCATGTAAGTCTTATAGGGGTGATATGGGTGTTGTCTACACTCGTCATGTAAGTCTTATAGGGGTGATATGGGTGTTGTCTACACTCGTCATGTAAGTCTTATAGGGATGATATGGGTGTTGTCTACACTCATCATGTAAGTCTTATAGGGGTGATATGGGTGTTGTCTACACTCGTCATGTAAGTCTTATAGGGGTGATATGGGTGTTGTCTACACTCGTCATGTAAGTCTTATAGGGGTGATATGGGTCTGTCTACACTCGTCATGTAAGTCTTATAGGGGTGATATGGGTGTTGTCTACACTCGTCATGTAAGTCTTATAGGGGTGATATGGGTTGTCTACACTCGTCATGTAAGTCTTATAGGGGTGATATGGGTGTTGTCTACACTCATCATGTAAGTCTTATAGGGGTGATATGGGTGTTGTCTACACTCGTCATGTAAGTCTTATAGGGGTGATATGGGTCTGTCTACACTCGTCATGTAAGTCTTATAGGGGTGATATGGGTGTTGTCTACACTCGTCATGTAAGTCTTATAGGGGTGATATGGGTGTTGTCTACACTCGTCATGTAAGTCTTATAGGGGTGATATGGGTGTTGTCTACACTCGTCATGTAAGTCTTATAGGGGTGATATGGGTGTTGTCTACACTCGTCATGTAAGTCTTATAGGGGTGATATGGGTGTTGTCTACACTCGTCATGTAAGTCTTATAGGGGTGATATGGGTGTTGTCTACACTCGTCATGTAAGTCTTATAGGGTGATATGGGTTGTCTACACTCGATGTAAGTCTTATAGGTGTATGGTGTTGTCTACACTCATCATGTAAGTCTTATGGGGTGAAGTCTTATAGGGGTGATATGGGTGTTGTCTACACTCGTCATGTAAGTCTTATAGGGGTGATATGGGTGTTGTCTACACTATCATGTAAGTCTTATAGGGGTGATATGGGTGTTGTCTACACTCGTCATGTAAGTCTTATAGGGGTGATATGGGTCTTGTCTACACTCGTCATGTAAGTCTTATAGGGATGATATGGGTGTTGTCTACACTCATCATGTAAGTCTTATAGGGGTGATATGGGTGTTGTCTACACTCATCATGTAAGTCTTATAGGGATGATATGGGTGTTGTCTACACTCATCATGTAAGTCTTATAGGGGTGATATGGGTGTTGTCTACACTCATCATGTAAGTCTTATAGGGGTGATATGGGTGTTGTCTACACTCGTCATGTAAGTCTTATAGGGGTGATATGGGTGTTGTCTACACTCGTCATGTAAGTCTTATAGGGGTGATATGGGTCTGTCTACACTCGTCATGTAAGTCTTATAGGGGTGATATGGGTGTTGTCTACACTCGTCATGTAAGTCTTATAGGGATGATATGGGTGTTGTCTACACTCGTCATGTAAGTCTTATAGGGGTGATATGGGTCTTGTCTACACTCGTCATGTAAGTCTTATAGGGGTGATATGGGTCTGTCTACACTCGTCATGTAAGTCTTATAGGGGTGATATGGGTCTGTCTACACTCGTCATGTAAGTCTTATAGGGGTGATATGGGTCTGTTGGGTCTGTCTACACTCGTCATGTAAGTCTTATAGGGATGATATGGGTGTTGTCTACACTCGTCATGTAAGTCTTATAGGGGTGATATGGGTGTTGTCTACACTCGTCATGTAAGTCTTATAGGGGTGATATGGGTCTGTCTACACTCGTCATGTAAGTCTTATAGGGGTGATATGGGTCTGTCTACACTCGTCATGTAAGTCTTATAGGGGTGATATGGGTGTTGTCTACACTCGTCATGTAAGTCTTATAGGGGTGATATGGGTGTTGTCTACACTCGTCATGTAAGTCTTATAGGGGTGATATGGGTGTTGTCTACACTCGTCATGTAAGTCTTATAGGGGTGATATGGGTGTTGTCTACACTCATCATGTAAGTCTTATAGGGGTGATATGGGTGTTGTCTACACTCGTCATGTAAGTCTTATAGGGGTGATATGGGTCTGTCTACACTCGTCATGTAAGTCTTATAGGGGTGATATGGGTGTTGTCTACACTCGTCATGTAAGTCTTATAGGGGTGATATGGGTGTTGTCTACACTCGTCATGTAATGTCTTATAGGGGTGATGATATGGGGTCTTGTCTACACTCGTCATGTAAGTCTTATACGGGTGATATGGGTGTTGTCTACACTCGTCATGTAAGTCTTATAGGGGTGATATGGGTCTGTCTACACTCGTCATGTAAGTCTTATAGGGGTGATATGGGTGTTGTCTACACTCATCATGTAAGTCTTATAGGGGTGATATGGGTCTGTCTACACTCATCATGTAAGTCTTATAGAAGTGATATGGGTGTTGTCTACACTCATCATGTAAGTCTTATAGGGGTGATATGGGTGTTGTCTCTCGCGACGGCCCTTCGCCGGACATTAGGGATTATGACAGCTTGTGTTGCTAGCTTGATATCATCAAGATAATTAATATCACTAATCAGGCCGATACCCGGTGCTTTGTTTTTACAAGCTGCGTTATTAAATCATTAGTACGGCAAAGATACAGTTAGTCGTTTTTGATGTTCGCCGCCGGCATTGGTAGCGGTTTGTAGAATTTACGGAACGGTAAATAGCGAGCCACATTATTAGTAACTCCTACTCAAAACTGTTACATTGCACAACTTTGGCATAAATACTTGAGCAAATCGATCATTCTAAATCGAAGTATTTTGTAGGTGTTGTAGCACTTTCGGTTCCCCTTTTTAGTTTCGTTTTTTACAACGTGTTTTCGTTTTTATATTCATTCCGTAATATTAACCATCTCTTAGATAGTCACCAAACGAACACTTGTACATCATGTACATGGGTTAGGCCTAGTACACGTAAGTCTTGTTTATAATATACGTATGATTAATTGCATTCTTCGTTTTTATTTTGTTTTGCTTGTGGTACAATGATTATAAAGTTTATGGAACGGAGACGACATGTACACAACTACCACAGTTGGTCATGGTGAAAAAAAAACATCGGTCTAATTTCAACCACGAATAATTCGAAGTCTCGATGTATCGAAGTTTTTCTGACGGTCCCTTGAACTTCGATACATCGAGGTTTGACTGTAACAGTCTGGTTCACATAATACTAGGGAATTACTGGTAATAGTCTGATTCAAATAATACTGGGAAGATACATATAACAGTCTGGTTCACATAATACAGGGAAATTACTGGTAATAGTCTGGTTCACATAATACAGGGAAATTACTGGTAATAGTCTGGTTCACATAATACTGGGAAGATACATATAACAGTCTGGTTCACATAATACAGGGAAATTACTGGTAATAGTCTGGTTCACATAATACAGGGAAATTACTGGTAATAGTCTGGTTCATATAATATTGGGAAGATACATATAACAGTCTGGTTCACATAATACAGGGAAATTACTGGTAATAGTCTGGTTCACATAATACTGGGAAGATATCGATACATATAACAGTCTGGTTCACATAATACTAGGGAATTACTGGTAATAGTCTGATTCAAATAATACTGGGAAGATACATATAACAGTCTGGTTCACATAATACAGGGAAATTACTGGTGATAGTCTGGTTCATATAATACTGGGAAATTACTGGTAATAGTCTGGTTCACATAATACAGGGAAATTACTGGTAATAGTCTGGTTCACATAATAGAGGGAAATTACTGGTAATAGTCTGGTTCACATAATACAGGGAAATTACTGGTAATAGTCTGGTTCACATAATACTGGGAAGATACATATAACAGTCTGGTTCACATAATACAGGGAAATTACTGGTAATTGTCTGGTTCCCATAATACAGGGAAATTACTGGTAATAATCTGGTTCACATAATACTGGGAAGATACATATAACAGTCTGGTTCACATAATACTGGGGAATTACTGGTAATAGTCTGGTTCACATAATACAGGGAAATTACTGGTAATAGTCTGGTTCACATAATACTGGGAAGATACATATAACAGTCTGGTTCACATAATACAGGGAAATTACTGGTAATAGTCTGGTTCACATAATACAGGGAAATTACTGGTAATAGTCTGGTTCACATAATACTGGGAAGATACATATAACAGTCTGGTTCACATAATACTGGGAAATTACTGGTAATAGTCTGGTTCACATAATACAGGGAAATTACTGGTAATAGTCTGGTTCACATAATACAGGGAAATTACTGGTAGGTAATAGTCTGGTTCAAATAATACTGGGAAGATACATATAACAGTCTGGTTCACATAATACAGGGAAATTACTGGTAACAGTCTGGTTCACATAATACAGGGAAATTACTGGTAATAGTCTGGTTCACATAATACTGGGAAGATACATATAACAGTCTGGTTCACATAATACAGGGAAATTACTGGTAATAGTCTGGTTCGTTTAATACTGGGAAATTACTGGTAATAGTCTGGTTCACATAATACAGGGAAATTACTGGTAATAGTCTGGTTCACATAATACTGGGAAGATGATACATATAACAGTCTGGTTTCACATAATACTAAGGAATTACTGGTAATAGTCTGATTTCAAATAATACTGGGAAGATACATATAACAGTCTGGTTCACATAATACAGGGAAATTACTGGTAAAAGTCTGGTTCACATAATACTGGGGAATTACTGGTAATAGTCTGGTTCATATAATACTTGGAAGATACATTTAACTGTCTGGTTCACATAATACAGGGAAATTACTGGTAAAAGTCTGGTCACATAATACTGGGGAATTACTGGTAATAGTCTGGTTCATATAATACTTGGAAGATACATTTAACTGTCTGGTTCACATAATACAGGGAAATTACTGGTAATAGTCTGGTTCACATAATACTGGAGAATTACTGCTAATAGTCTGGTTCAAATATTTATGGGAAATTACTGGTAATAGGCTGGTTCACATAATACAGGGAAGTTACTGGTAATAGTCTGGTTCAAATAATACTGGAAAGATAGAGGTAATAGTCTGGTTCACAAAATACTGGGAAATTTCTGGTTAAAGTCTGGTTCACAAATAATACAGGGAAATTCCAGGTAGTAGTCTGCTTTATATAATACAGGGAAATTCCAGGTTATAGTCTGGTTCACATAATAGCTGGTTCACATAACTCTGGAAAAATATGAACCAAGCTTGATAAAATCTTCATGTACACTTACATTGGCAAATACCTTCAACAATTTCGAAAGGCAGTGTGATTTTAATGTAACCTACAGAGTTATTGCCCTTTGCACTAATAATTTTTCAAGCTTATGAACACAATAATGTGATTGAATATGCACCAAGCTTAATAAAACTTTGTATGTAGACCTATTAGATCTATGTTCCTATTTCATGAAAAAAAGACATCAGTTGGCTAGTAAATGACATCACTAAATTTTATCAAGTATCAGGTGAGCATTAAGGCCCATGGGCTTTTAGTTTTGTATTATTTCATAAATTCAAAAGATATTAAAAACGATGCCTATAAATTTAATTCTTATGACTCTGTGAGATACTGTCTATAGATATTAATGATCATGCTTTTTAAACCATTTTACAATAAAAACAAATTCAGCTGTTATGCATTGATATTTTGGCCACCACGTAATCTAGTATAGGCCAATGACTGGCCCGATTTTAAAGTTTCGCACAAAAATGTTCTTCTTGTATGATATCATCATTTGCAAAATAACCTCAAAAATCTAACAAATGAAAATGAGTGTAACATATTAAATCATGAAAAAATATGTAAAAAAATAAAGGTTATGATGTACAGTCGAAACTCGTTATCTCAAAATCGCTTGAGTCGAAATTCCGGTTGAGTCGAATTAATTTTCAAGTCCCGTTTTTTGTCCTTCTTTGTGTATGTATTTTAAGATCGGATGACTCGAATTTCGATGACTCGAAACTCCGGTTGTGTCAAAGTCAATTCCTGGTCCCTAGAACGGATATTCAACGAAAAAAATAGTCGCTATCTCGAATTTAATTTTAGTCAAAATTTTAAATAAAAAAAAACCCCAACAATTACGTAAATATAACATGGATACAAACAATTGAAATTCACTGTGGTTTGTCGTAACACGTGATTGGTTTACCTGCACATATCGCGATCGGTATATGCAGATTCAGGCCTATGGGAACATACTACAACAATGACTAGTAATTAATAATTGTTTAATAATGCTCTCAAGTCTGGCTTCCTAATTAGTGTCACTTTACAATTGTGACTTACCTGTACATAAACACGACGCGTGTTTACACAGCTAGCAGCGTGGCTGATCATGACCGGAAGCGTGTTTGTTTAGGAATCATTAGAAACGAAAGCGTTTTCTAAGGTTTGTTTGGAATGTTGATAGTGCAAAATATGACGATCATATTATCGTAATTCAATTTTTTTATTTAAAAATGTATTTAAAAAAAAACCCCATAACATCTGAAAACATATAACTAAAAAGATTTAATACAAACCTTATAAGTTGGAAAATCACGATAATATGCTGATCACGGTAATAGGCATGTACCCGGCTGTCATAAGATATAAGGACCGTTAAAAACCACTTTCTGACCAAACCTAATGGCATTACGTCTGAGTCGAATTCCGGATGAGTCGAATTATTTTCGTTGGTCCGTTGAATTTCGAGATAACGAGTTTCGACTGTATGCTCAACTCATTAGTTTTTTAAAATTTCAGGATGGCCTCAGACGTTCCCATGGTGTAGAATGGTCCGCTAGTCCCTGTTCACAGCAGACAGCTACATACAAGTGGAAAAGCAATGACAAACATCAAGGTGTAACTACAACAAATCAAGTGACAGCAGATCGAAACAGACCCAATTATTGTGTATCATCCTCTGAGCCAACGGAATGTAAACATGAAAGGTTCAGAAAGTCTCATGTTTATAGGATGGCTGATGATCTTCACACCAGAGACCTAGTCAATGGAGATATTGACGGTAGAAAAGCTCGTTACACCGATGACCAAGTTGATGGAGATATTGACGGTAGAAAAGCTCGTTACACCGATGACCAAGTTGATGGAGATATTGTCGTTAGAAAAGCTCATTACACCAGTGACAAAATCGATGGAGATATTGTCAGTAGAAAAGATCGTTACACCAGTGACCAAGTCGATGGAGATATAGTCAGTAGAAAAGATCGTTACACCAACGGCCAAGTCGATGGAGATATTGTCTGTAGAAAAGATCGTTACACCAGTGACCAAGTCGATGGAGATATTGTCTGTAAAAAAGATCTTTACACCAGTGACCAAGTGGATGGATATATTGTCGGAAGACAAGATCGTTACACCAACGGCCAAGTCGATGGAGATATTGTCAATAGAAAAGATCGTTACACCAGTGACCAAGTCGATGGAGATATTGTCGGTAGAAAAGATCGTTACACCAGTGAGAAAGTCGATGGAGATATTGTCGGTAGAAAAGATCGTTACACGAGTGACCAAGTAGATGGAGATGTTGTCCGTAGAAAAGATCTACACAAACAACCACAATATTGGTATGGACACAATACATCTTGTAAGAGCCAAGTACCAAAACAGCAGCCTGAATATAAAGATTGCTACGGCCCTAACCAACAAAGATTTCAGGTCGAGTCAAAATTCAAAATAGATGTAAAAGGTAAGATGGCTGTTGAAGAAAAGCAAACTATACCGCAAGAGTATTCTAGAGTGCAGCAAAGCAGGGAACCAGCACTATATACCAACTCTAGAGGATTAGATAAGCTTGTCAGTAAATCTGTGCCTAGTAAACTTAAGATACAGAATCTCAAAGACTTGCCTCAGAGGAAACTAGCAGCATCCACAATTTTGAAAGATCCGCTGACATCTATGGAAAAAGTGTACCGATGGCTTTCACCACCCTCAACTGCCTCATCAGAACAAAGGCGCAAAGTTAATGCTCGCCGGAGGTTACACCTAGCGTGCTCTAGCTTAGCTGATAATATGGATGAGATTGACACAAACTCTAAACTATATGACAAAGACAAATTCAATTCTGTTCTGGAGACGACAGGCTCCCCTAACAAGATGGATTTGATAGTGGATGCATACCACGAACAGTATGCAACACAAGAGGATGAACGTGAAAGACAAGGCAGTAAATTTAGTTCTCTGCCATCGAAACCGTATGGAAATATAGGGGAAGACTTACTTACAGAACAGCCTGTCACACCAAACTCGGATAAAAAACCATTTCAAAGAAACAGAAGGGAGAATTCAAATAGGACGCCACAACACAATAAAATCAGTTATGATGTTATCGGAAGGCCACAGAATGTGATGTCCCCAAATAGTCCATATGAAGGCAGAAGCTATGGTCAAAGGTATCATCCATACTCAAGAAAAAACCCTGACTCGCCATCTGCCATTTTTGCTAGACTCAAACTTGCTGTGTCATCTCCTGTCTCTGGTAAAACAGATCTAGGACAGCAAAACCATGAAGGAGCTGGAAGGTCAAACTCTTCAAAGGACAAAAGGTCAGCATGTATATTATCATCAGGGCACCCAAACAGCAATAGTAATTCAGGAAATGAACCTATTTCACCAACACAGCTAAGAAAGCAGGTTAAAGGAGAGACAAATTATCCACACTCGCATAGTTCTAAGGAGAACCAAAACAAATTTCATCAGAAAGGTTTGTCTCCAGAGAAAGGAAGAATGAAGTTACCAGAAAAAACCATCAGAAAGCATGAATCCATAATGTCAAAAAACAACAATCTAACAAGGTCAATAATTCCTGAAAACAAATCAAAATCTTTTGAATTTTTTGATACACTGGGCATGGAAAGCACATCAGCTGTAACAAACACACAGCATTTTTCAAATTCCCAAGTAGAGGCTCCACAGGAAAATAAGTATCGCGATGATCTGCAACCACAACAATTTAGATTTTATTCAGCTTGTAAAGGTAAGGAAGTACAAAGAGGAAGAAGGGGACAAATTGGCAGGGAGAAAAATCACAAGAGACAGTATTCAACAGCTCAACAGGATGACACGGCTAGAATAGGGAACTTTCTGACCCCGACACAAAGGACAACAACTAGTGATGTATCCAGTGTCGAATCTTCTCTCCAAGACAGTGGTGTGGACTGCAATTTAAAAGGATATCCTGATAATGTCAAACTTCAATCTACGTGTTTGTCTCCCCTCGTAACGATCAGATCAAAGTCTAGTCCACACAAACAGACAGCAAGTGGTAAGTCCCTGGAATCCAGATCATATAAAATTGGGGCTAAAATGGACAGTAATAAACCTTTTACACGGCCAATGGGATCCATAATCAGTCTGCGAAACAAAGTGTTATCTAACAATCAGTTACACAGCAGTACACCTAGGAAACAGCCACAGCAGTTCTTGCTTGATGATACTCTCTCAACAATTCATGCCACAAACTCGGACAGTGATTCTGATTCGTCTAATGAAATGATACTCACTATCAGTCCAAGCTATTAAAGCATGTATGTATTAGTGTGACTATATCAATGTTGTATGGTATTAAGGTCAAATAGAACGTTTCATTCCGAGTTCTTATCAGTAATCAAACAGCCTATGCTTGGATGAACGGCTACCAAGTTTGTAAAAATAAATGATCAAACAGACTGAAACACATACTGGTAAACGACTTCTCATCATAACATTTGTGTGACTGGACATCATTATATGCTGCGTATGCGCAATGTTTGTATGGTGTGCAATGTAGGCGATATGTACCGTAATTGGAATGGTCCCCGATAGCAACCATGGTTATATATAATTAGTGTACCATTGATTTAGATATCGAAATATTTTGGTTTTGCTGTACCGAAAAGTTAAATTGTTTTTAAATTTTTTAATTTTGCGCTTATTAAATTGGTTGTAGCTAATACCAGTTGAAAGTTGAATAAAATAACTCTGATTTGACTTATCCATGTCATTTTCCAGTCATTATTTCTGCGAAAGGCCTGCTAGATTATGTCATCATGCACCGTCCATGGTGTGCGGTCTGCCTTTTCATTCAAATGTCATTCAAATGAAGGACCTTGACCTTCATTAAAGGTCACAGGGGTCAAATAGGCTAAACTCCATGAAACAACTTCTTGTGAATAACTAAGAGGCCTAGAGACCTGATATTATACCTGTAGCATGCTTGGATGAAAGGCTACCAAATTTGTTCAAATGAATGATCTTGATCTTTTCAAGGTCACAGGGGTCAAATAGGCTAAAATCTTTAAATTACTTCTTCTCAAGAACCAGAAGGCCTAAGGTACTCATATTTGGCCTGTGACATGCTTGGATGAATGGCTACCAAGTTTGTTCAAATGAAGGACCATGACCTTCATTCAAGGTCACAGGGGTCAAATAGGCTAAATCCTTTAAACATCTTCTTGTGAATAACTAAGACGCTTAGAGACCTGATATTAGGCCTGTTGCATGCTGGGATGTACGGCTATCAAGTTTGTTCAAAAGAATGACCTTGATCTTTTCAAGGTCACAAGGGTCAAATAGGCTAAATTCCTTAAATGACTTCTTCACAAGAACCAGAAGGCCTAGGGTACTGATATTTGTCCTGTTACATGCTTGGATGAATGGCTACAAAGTTTGTTCAAATGAAGGACCTTGACCATCATTCAAGGTCACAGGGTCAAATAGGCTAAAATCATTTAAACAACTTCTTGTGGATAACTAAAAGGCCTAGAAACCTGGTGTTAGGGCTGTGGGATGCAGGGCTACCAAGTTTGTTCAAATGAATGACCTTGATCTTTAATCAAGGTCACAGGGGTCAAATAGGCTAAAATGTTTAAACAACTTCTTTTGAATAACTCAAAGGCCTGTAGTCATGATATTAGACCTATGATATGCTGGGATGAAGGGCTACCAATTTTGTTCAAATGAATAACCTTGACCTTCATTCAAGGTCACATGGGTCAAATAGGCTAAAATATTTAAACAAATTCTTCTCAAGAACCAGAAGGCCCAGGGTACTGATATAGTGCTTGTAGTATGCTGGGATGAAGGGCTACAAAGTTTGTTAAAAAAAATAACCTTGACCTTCATTCAAGGTCACATAGGCTAAAATTTTCTAATTAACTTCTTGTGTATAACTAAGAGGCTTAGAGACCTGATATTAGGCCTGTTGAATGCTGGAATGTATGGCTACCAAGTTTGTTCAAATGAATGACCTTGATATTCTTTCAAGGTCACAGGAGTCAAATAAGCTAAAATCTTTAAACAACTTCTTCTCAAGAACCAGAAGGCCCAGGGTACTGATATTGGGCCTGTGACATGCTGGGATGAATGGCTACCAAGTTTGGTCAAATGAAGGACCTTGACCTTCATTCAAGGTCACATGGTTTAAATAGGCTAAAATCTTTAAACAACTTATTCTCAAGAACAGAAGGCCCAGGGTACTGATATAGTTTCATTTTTGATGTCCGTACAACTTATTATCTTGTACGTATAACTTTGTATTTTATTAGTATCTATTGTTACAGTATTGTGTACGTTTGTACATACGTATGCAAAAGCTATTATCTTGTACGTTTGTACATATCGTTGTATCATGTACGTACAACCTAGTATCTTGTAATGTACGTATAACTTCATATCTTACAAGTACGTACAAGTTATTACAGTATCTTGTACGTACAAATTATTACCTTGTACATCTGCATGTACAACGTAGTATCATGTACGTATAACTTTGTCGTAGTATCTTGTACGTACAAGTTTACACATGTATATACAAGTATGATCGCTCCCAGCCACCGTAGACACCATGGCAAAATATACAGATTTTTTATAAAATGTCTATCTTCTGATAACATGGACAGCAAACTACCTTCGTCAGGAGAAATTATACGTATAATTTTGATAAGAAGATTATGATGCAGTAAAATATTTTTGCAGGAAAAAATCACCATACTGCCCATTACAATTGTGTTATTAAATTATATTTCATATCAATAATGATTCTGTTTGTAATATTAATAAAAATATTTTATAATTTTAAACTGACAACTGACAATAAATAACTATAATCCTATATGTACGCATAGGTAAACTCCAGGTAAGTACATGTAGTAAGAAACTTGAAACAGACTATAATTACACTTTCTTTGATCTTTTTACCTATTGTTATAGAATGTAGGCGTAGCGGGAACACACCGTTCACTTGTATGCAGATTGGTTTTCACTTATTGTATTATAACTGGTACCAAATACCTTTAAAGTCTACCTATCACTTACACAATAATCTATTCATTAAAGACAATAGACCTATAGGCCAGAGGCAGCAGAGTACCTGTCGTGAATGAGATGTGAGGTACCAGTACGTATACATTTGTATATTGATGTAGAACACACCGACCTGTGTCTACTAGTGTCTAGGCTTGACAGGTGACAATGTGGACGTCTATATTAAATCATTGAGTCAATAATCTTGATTTATTGCATTAATTAAAAATATATAAATACAAATATTGAAAAAAACATATTTAACAATTAAAATGTAATTTTAATATATTTTATACATGCTGAAGGGATTACATTTCTTAGTATAGTCCCTAGGCTATGTACTTTATATTGTACGGTTTGTAAACAAAAGGAGGGGGCAAGGTGAAGGAGGTGATAGGTCACGCGCACTACTTTGCCTATATAAGCTAATTACACTGTATGCAGTAACCAATATGGACACTGGTCAAGGTCAGTTTAATTTGTTGCATAATTTTATTTGAACCCGTCTCCCTCCCCTGCTTCCTCCTGTTGTGTTTTGTTCAAATTCATTTTTTTAGGTGGGCGGTTTATCCCCACCTAGGACCTAAGAATGCTGGATACAATTTTATGTTATTGAAATGTTTGTTTCAATATAAACGGCCAATTTCAATTCAAACTTTATTTGTTGGGTTGTTTTTCCCGATCTTTGGTCCAACAAGCTTGCCCTGTCTGAAGTTCACTGAGGTCATGTATAAAATCACATAAAATAGTTTTATTTCATTAATTTTAACTTTCCACTCTCCTAACTTGTGTCAAAATATTTGTATCTTCATTATGATAAAACAAACTGCAAACTGATTAAGTAATTAATCAGCATTGCTCATTTGATATACTTAAAGATGCTCCACCGCTGACAGAGCTAGCATAAATGACATTCATCATTTGAACAATAACGATGGTGTTTAATCGTAAATATAAATGTCTAATTAACACAAAAACTATAATAAAATAATTTATTTTGCCTTTGGTGCATGCGAAATCGGTATTTCATTGCATATAGGGTATAGTGACACAGATTTTTTTCGGGATGCAATTAATTATTTCTTTATATTTTTAACTTAAAGTCAACTTAGAAGCTCAAACTTTTCAACGGACATTGGTGGTAATGGTGTAAAGTTAGTAACTTTTGTAACTGAAGAAAAATACTAAATCATTTGGTCATGTTTTTGATTGTGAAAAAAAATACCATTTGTCAGCGGTGGAGCATCTTTAAAAAGCAATTTGATTTGAATTATCAGTATAGATGTTTACACTTTTCTTAGATATATAACTTTTTAAATAAGTAAGTGTTTAAACAGTATATTAATAATTTCCAAAGTTATCAAATTAACCTTTATAATCTATTCCTTTTACCATCAGATAATTAGTCAGTAAAGGAATGAAAGACAATTAAGTATTAATTGAGTTTTTCGATGTGTATGAAAATTTGGTTGTGTGCTTTTAGACATCAGAATTTTCCCCAATGAACCACTGAATCAATTTTAGTAAACACAAGTAAATCTCTTTATTTTGCAGTATTTTGAACTATATTTGAAAAATGAAATTATATTTAAATAAAAAAAAATATATATCAATATTTTTTTTTTTTTTTTTTTTTTTTAAAGAAATGCTTTTGTTAATTGATTTTGAGAAAGCTTTTGATTCAGTGTCTTGGAATTTCATTGAAAAGGTCTTTAAATTTTTTGGTTTTGGCTCAGATATTATAAATTGGGTAAAAGTTTTCCATAGTAATGTTAGTGCAACAATCAATCAGGGTGGAAACCTTTCAACTTTTTTTAAGGTACAAAGAGGCTGTCGGCAGGGGGACCCTATTGCACCTTACATTTTTATCCTTTGTGCTGAAATTTTAGCTTTAAGATTAAGACAGAATAGTAATATCAAAGGTATTGAAATTAATAATTGTCCTCTTCTTCTGTCACAATATGCTGATGATTCTTCTCTCGCTCTTGATGGTTCAGAACAATCACTAAAAGAATCCATTACTGAACTTAATTTTTATAAACGAATATCTGGTTTAAAAATGAATGTCTCTAAAACAAATGTAATTTGGATTGGCAGTAAGAAATTCTCTGAAGACACTTATCTCCCAGAGTTGAACTTACAGTGGGGCAAACAGAGATTTACTCTATTAGGTATTGACTTCCATGTTAACTTACATGAGATGCCAAAAATGAACTATGACAAAAAATTGATAAAACTGAAGTCTTTGATACAAACTTGGAAAAGAAGATCACTTACTCCAATAGGACGAATTCAGATAATCAAATCCTTACTGATCTCACAATTTAATCATTTGTTTATGGCATTGCCAAATCCTGATGAATCATTTATCTCAAAATTGAATACCACTATCTTTGAATTTTTATGGAACAGCAAGGTTGATAAAGTTAAAAGGGATGTAATTATTAAAGATTTTTTAAATGGTGGCCTGAAAATGATTAATTTGAAAGCTTACTTGTGTTCTTTAAAACTTGGTTGGATTCGAAGATTTTTTCAAACTACAGCTAAATGGCAAATTGTTTTTAAGAGTTTGGTAAATGTAGATATTTTAGTTAATGGTGGAAATGAATATTTACAAATTTGCCAGAAAAAAATGTCCAATAAATTTTGGATTGATGTTTTTAAAGCATGGAATGCACTGATACAAGATGAATGATAAGAACACTACTACAGAGGTATCTATTCTGAAAACCCCTATTTGGTTTAACAAAAATATAACTGTTGATAAGAAGTTCATTTATGATAAAAATCTTTTGAAAAAAATGTTATTACGATCAATGATCTATTAAGAGACAGTACTACAAAGAGTTTTTTACACTTTCAATGAGTTTCTTCACAGGTACAATGTAAATACCAACTTTCTTCATTATCATAGTATCATATCGGCTGTTAAAAAGTTCTTATCATCGGCTGTAATTCCTCAATCAAAACTTCAGTATCCATTTGTACCAATTAGCGTTGAATATTTTCTAAAGGAAAGAAAAGGTACTAAAGATTTTTATAATATTTTAATACATAACGAAGCTGTGCCTTCTGGTAAAGTTAAGTGGAACAAAGACTTTGATCTTGATGATGCAACTTGGTCTCAAATTTACAAAATTCCATTCCATATTACTAAGAACACAAAGTTACAGTGGCTACAGTTCAGAATAAATCACCACATCTTAACAACAAACACTTTTCTTTTTAAAGCACATCTTTCTGTTTCTCCTTACTGTAATTTATGTAATTCTGAAAATGAAACAATAACTCATATTTTATGGGAGTGTAAAGAAGTACAAAATCTTTTAGATTGTTTCACAGCTCTACTTGATGTTTTATTCATTCCTCTTGGTTTCAATAAACAAACTTTTATTTTTGGTCTACATTCCTCCAACTCCATTTCCTTCAAAGCTGACAATGAAATTCTGCTAGTTATAAAACAGTATATTTATAGAATGAGATGTCTCCATAAGTCACTCAGCACTAATGGTCTTGTCAATATTTTAAAAGATTATTATAATACTCAGAAATATATAGCTTACAGCCAAGGAGAAAGAGCAAAAATTAAATTTGAGAAAGACTGGAAAAAATGGGAAAAAATAGCTAAACTTTAATCTTTTATTAGTACACCTCACCTTGAAATACTCGCAATATGATTATCATAGATGTATACTTTTTTTTTTTTGGATATATTTAGATTTTTTTTTGTTCTTTGTTTCTAATTATCTAATTTTTTTTCCATTATTATCATTTTTTTTGTTTTTGCCGATATAACTTTTTATTTCTTCGATCTTCACTTACTGTACGTGCCACTCTAAATACCATCTCTCTGTCTATCCCTCCCCTTTATCTATCTTTTTTTTTTCTCTATCTCTCTATCTTTCTTTCCCTTCTCTTTGTTTTTCTTTTCTGTTGTTTTTTTGTCTTTCGTCTCTCTGTGTGTATATTTGATAGTATAAGGTGTATGTGTGTGTATGTGAAGAATGAAAGTGTCCTCGTTTGTCATGTCAAATATGTTACAAAATTTGAAAAAATAAAAAAATTACAAAAACACTGAGAAAAAAAAAAAAAAAAAAAAAAAAAATTTTTTTTTAAAGAGGCTCCACTGCCGACGGACCATAAATGATATTCATTATTTAAACTATAATTGGTGTTTAATCGTGTATATGTATGTCTAATTAACACAAAAAATAATACGAAATGATTTATTATGCTTTTGGTGTACATGTATGCGCAATCAGTACTTCATTCCTTATTGGATATAGTGCCAAGGAATTTTTTCGTGATGCAAAAAATTATTTTTTATTATTTTATCTTGAAGTGAAATGAGAATCTCAAAATTTTCAATGGTGGAAATTGTGTGAAAAAAGAAACTTTTGTAACCGAAGAAAAATACTAAATCGCCTTCTGCTGTATTTGATCGAGAAAAAATACCGTGTGTCAGTGGTGGAGCATAGCATCAGCATAGCCATCTATAGCTGTAAGATATATATTCCCCCTTCCTAGGTTAGATAAGTCAATATCTGTAGCCGTAGGATATGCATCCCCCTAACCTAGGTCAGATAAGTCAATATCTATAGCCATAGGAGATGGGACAAGGAAGTAATTCCAACCGTGTGGACAAAATTGTCAAATTTTCGAGGCGATCTGCCCCTTTATCAAGACAAACACAAAGAACACGATTACATAATAGGATACGAACAGTAATGCGGGACAAAATAGACAAATATTAAACTATATAGCACAATGGAGCGCAATATACCCTTTGGCAAGTGGCAGCCGAAGGCCGGATCTACTAAAATGTATCCATGCTGTTCGGCAGAACGCTAAAATATGAGCGATGACTGGAAAGCGTGCCACGTGTGACGTCAAATGTGTGGCAAAATTTATATATAGTGCTCATTGGTATAGGATGCAAATTTAGTCGCCTATCTTCTCAGTGTGTTGACAAAGAAGCAAAGTCCCAAATTTAGTCGCCTTTTGATGGGGAGGATATGTAAAGGATCAAAAATGCTTAGAACAGAACGGGAAAATGCTGGGGATAATTAATTGAAAAGCAAGTGATCAATTGATGTCGATTAGTATATTAAACGTTCGTTAATGCCTTTGGGATAGCGGGTCTGTAGATAGGTAATCCAGAATCTCTCTCTCGATCGACGCTTGGTTTGTGTCCAGTAGGAACAGTGCTCAATTGCAATCACCTGCATGTCTTTCCAACTATGGATGAGTAAGTTGAAATGTCTGGCAACCGGATAATCAGGTTTGTTCTGTTTGATAGACAAGCGGTGATTGTTGATTCTCTGACGTTGAGTGGACCACCGGTTTCCCCAACGTATTGCATTGTGCATTTCCTACACTAGAAGAGGTAGATGACATTGCTGGATTTGCACGTCAGGTTCTGTCGGATGTTGTATGCTCTGTTGTTGATAGCACATTCGAATGTGTCTGTGGTTGCTGTGTATGGACACATCATGCACCATTTATTGTTGCATGTCTGGAATAAACCCGTTTGTGCAGCAGGAGCAAGAGGAGGAAGTTTGCTGCTCACTACAAGGCAATATCTATTGCTGTAGGATATTTGTCCCCCTAATCTAGGTCAGATATGTCAATATCTATAGCCGTAGGATATGTATCCCCCCTTACCTATGACAGATAAGTCAATATATAACTACCATCTATCTATATAACTACCACCTGTCTATATAACTGCCTCCTGTCTATATAACTACCAACTGTCTATATAACTACCACCTGTCTATATAACTACCATCTGTCTATATAACTACCACCTGTCTATATAACTACCACCTGTCTATATAACTACCACCTGTCTATATAACTACCACCTGTCTATATAACTACCACCTGTCTATATAACTACCACCTGTCTATATAACTACCACCTATCTATATAACTACCACCTGTCAATATAAGTACCATCTGTCTATATAACTACCACCTGTATATATATATATATATATATACTACCTGTCTATATAACTACCACTTGTCTTTATAATTACCAACTGTCTATATAACTACCACATGTCTATTTTCATACTACCACCTGTCTATATAACTATAAACCTGTCTATATAACTACCACCTGTCTATATAACTATCACTTGTCTATATAACTACCACCTGTCTATATAACTACCACCTGTCTATATAACTACCACCTGTCTATATAACTACCACCTGTCTATATAACTACCACCTGTCTATATAACTACCACCTGTCTATATAACTACCACTTGTCTATATAACTACCACCTGTCTATATAACTACCACCTGTCTATATAACTACCACCTGTCTATATAAGTACCATCTGTCTATATAACTACCACCTGTCTATATATAATACTACTACCTGTCTATATAACTACCACTTGTCTATATAACTACCACTGTCTATATAACTACCACATGTCTATATAACTACCACCTGTCTATATAACTACCACCTGTCTACTACCACCTGTCTATATAACTACCACCTGTCTATATAACTACCACCTGTCTATATAACTACCACCTGTCTATATAACTACCACCTGTCTATATAACTACCACCTGTCTATATAACTACCACCTGTCTATATAACTACCACCTGTCTATATAACTACCACCTGTCTATATAACTACCACCTGTCTATATAACTACCTCCTGTCTATATAACTACCACCTGTCTATATAACTACCACCTGTCTATATAACTACCACCTGTCTATATAACTACCACCTGTCTATATAACTACCACCTGTCTATATAACTACCACCTGTCTATATAACTACCACCTGTCTATATAACTACCACCTGTCTATATAACTACCACCTGTCTATATAACTACCACCTGTCTATATAACTACCACCTGTCTATATAACTACCACCTGTCTATATAACTATCACCTGTCTATATAACTACCACCTGTCTATATAACTACCACCTGTCTATATAACTACCACCTGTCTATAATAACTACCACTGTCTAACTACCATCTGTCTATATAACTACCACCTGTCTTATATAACTACCACTTGTCTATATAACTACCACCTGTCTATATAACTACCACATGTCTGTATAACTACCACCTGTCTATATAACTACCACCTGTCTATATAACTACCACCTGTCTATATAACTACCACCTGTCTATATAAACTACCATCCTGTCTATATAACTACCACCTGTCTATATATAACTACCACCTGTCTATATAACTACCACCTGTCTATATAACTACCACCTGTCTATATAATGTCTATAAACTACCACTGTCTATATAACTACCACCTGTCTATATAACTACCACCTGTCTATATAACTACCACCTGTCTATATAACTACCACCTGTCTATATAACTACCTCCTGTCTATATAACTACCACCTGTCTATATAACTGCCTCCTGTATAGATAACTACCACCTGTCTATATAACTACCACCTGTCTATATAACTACCACCTGTCTATATAACTACCACCTGTCTATATACCTACCACCTGTCTATATAACTACCACCTGTCTATATAACTACCACCTGTCTATATAACTACCACCTGTCTATATACCTACCACCTGTCTATATAACTAACTACCACCTGTCTATATAACTACCACCTGTCTATATATACTACCACCTGTCTATATAACTACCACCTGTCTATATAACTACCACCTGTCTATATATACTACCACCTGTCTATATAACTACCACCTGTCTATATAACTACCACCTGTCTATATAACTACCACCTGTCTATATAACTACCACCTGTCTATATAACTACCACCTGTCTATATAACTACCACCTGTCTATATAACTACCACCTGTCTATATAACTACCACCTGTCTATATAACTACCACCTGTCTATATAACTACCACCTGTCTATATAACTACCACCTGTCTATATAACTACCACTTGTCTATATAACTACCACCTGTCTATATAACTACCACCTGTCTATATAACTACCACCTGTCTATATAACTACCACCTGTCTATATAACTACCACCTGTCTATATAACTACCACCTGTCTATATAACTACCACCTGTCTATATAATTACCAACTGTCTATATAACTACCACCTGTCTATATAACTACCACCTGTCTATATAACTACCACCTGTCTATATAACTACCACCTGTCTATATAACTACCACCTGTCTATATAACTACCACCTGTCTATATAACTACCACCTGTCTATATAACTACCACCTGTCTATATAACTACCACCTGTCTATATAACTACCACCTGTCTATATAACTACCTCCTGTCTATATAACTACCTCCTGTTTATATAACTACCACTTGTCTATATAACTACCACCTGTCTATATAGCTGTCTATATAACTACCACCTGTCTATATAACTACCACCTGTCTATATAACTACCACCTGTCTATATAACTACCACCTGTCTATATAACTACCACCTGTCTATATAACTACCACCTGTCTATATAACTACCACCTGTCTATATAACTACCACCTGTCTATATAACTACCACCTGTCTATATAACTACCACCTGTCTATATAACTACCACTTGTCTATATAACTACCTCCTGTCTATATAACTACCACCTGTCTATATAACTACCACCTGTCTATATAACTACCACCTGTCTATATAACTACCACCTGTCTATATAACTACCACCTGTCTATATAACTACCACCTGTCTATATAACTACCACCTGTCTATATAACTACCACCTGTCTATATAACTACCACCTGTCTATATAACTACCACCTGTCTATATAACTACCACCTGTCTATATAACTACCACCTGTCTATATAACTACCTACTGTCCTATATAATTACCACCTGTCTATATAACTACCACCTGTCTATATAACTACCACCTGTCTATATAACTACCACCTGTCTATATAACTACCACCTTGTCTATATAACTACCACCTGTCTATATAACTACCACCTGTCTATAACAACTACCTACACCCTGTCTATATAACTACCACCTGTCTATATAACTACCACCTGTCTATATAACTACCTGTCCTACCTCTTATCATAACTACCACCTGTCCTATATAACTACCACCTGTCTATATAACTACCACCTGTCTATATAACTACCACCTGTCTATAAAACTATATGTCTATATAACTTCACATCTGTCTATATAACTACCACCTGTCTATATAACTACCTTCTGTCTATATAACTACCACCTGTCTATATAACTACCACCTGTCTATATAACAACCTCCTGTCTATATAACTACCACCTGTCTATATAACTACCTCCTGTCTATAAACTCGTAACTACCACCTGTCTATATAACTACCACCTGTCTATATAACTACCACCTGTCTATATAACTACCACCTGTCTATATAACTACCACCTGTCTATATAACTACCACCTGTCTATATAACTACCACATGTCTATATAACTACCACTGTCTATATAACTACCACCTGTCTATATAACTACCACCTGTTCTATATAACTACCTCCTGTCTATATAACTACCACCTGTCTATATAAACTACCACCTGTCTATATAACTACCACCTGTCTATATAACTACCACCTGTCTATATAACTACCACTGTCTATATAACCTACCACCTGTCTATATAACTACCACATGTCTATATAACTACCACCTGTCTATATAACTACCACCTGTCTATATAACTACTACCTGTCTATATAACTACCACCTGTCTATATACTTACCACCGTCTATATCACTACCACCTGTCTATGTAACTACCACATGTCTATATAACTACCACCTGTCTATATAACTACCACCTGTCTATATAACTACCTCCTGTCTATGTAACTTACTCCTGTCTATATAACTACCACCGTGTCTATATATACCTTATACGCCTGTCTATATAACCACCACCTGTCTATATAACTACCACTGATGTCTATATAACTACCACCTGTCTATATATAACTACCACCTGTCTATATAACTACCACCTGTCTATATAACTACCACCTGTCTATATAACTACCACCTGTCTATATAACTACCACCTGTCTATATCACTACCACCTATATCACTACCACCTGTCTATATAACTACCATCTGTCTATATAACTACCACCTGTCTATATAACTACTACCTGTCTATATAACTACCACCTGTCTATATCACTACCACCTGTCTATATAACTACCACCTGTCTATATAACTACCACCTGTCTATATAACTACCACCTGTCTATATAACTACCACCCTGTCTATATAACTACCACTGTCTATATAACTACCACTTGTCTATATAACTACCACCTGTCTATATAAGTACCACCTGTCTATATAACTACCACCTATTAATAACTACCACTTGTCTATATAACTACCACCTGTCTATATAACTACCACTGTCTATATAAATACCATCTGTCTATATAACTACCACCTGTTATATATATATATACCATATACTACCTGTCTATATAACTACCACCTTGTCTATATAATTACCACCTGTCTATATAACTACACATGTCTATATAACTACCACCTGTCTATATAACTACCACCCTGTCTAATATAACTACCACCTGTCTATATAACTACCACTTGTCTATATAACTACCACCTGTCTATATAACTACCACTTGTCTATATAACTACCACACTGTGTCTATATAACTACCACCTGTCTATTATAACTATACCTTGTCTATATATAACTACCACCTGTCTATATAACTACCACCTGTCTATATATAACTACCACCTGTCTATATAACTACCAACCTGTCTATATAACTAACTGTCTATATAACTACCACCTGTCTATATAACTACCAACTGTCTATATATAACTACCACCTGTCTATATAACTATTGTTTATAAATACACCTGTCTATATAACTACCACCATGTCTATATAACTACCACCTGTCTATATAACTACCACTTGTCTATATAACTACCACCTGTCTATATAACTACCACCTGTCTATATAACTACCACCTGTCTATATAACTACCACCTGTCTATATAACTACCACCTGTCTATATAACTACCACTCTGTCTATAAATACTAACTACCACCTGTCTATATAACTACCACCTGTTCTATATAACTACCACCTGTCTATATAACTACCACCTGTCTATATAACTACCCTGTCTATAATAACTACCACCTGTCTATATAACTTACACCTGTCTATAATACTACCTTCTGTCTATAAATAACTACCACTGTCTTATATAACTACCACCTGTCTATAATTACTAATATGTCTATATAACTACCACATGTCTATATAACTACCACCTGTCTATATAACTACCACCTGTCTATATAACTACCACCTGTCTATATAACTACCACCTGTCTATATAACTACCACCTGTCTATATAACTACCACCTGTCTATATAACTACCACCTGTCTATATAACTACCACCTGTCTATATAACTACCACCTGTCTATATAACAACCACCTGTCTATATAACTACCACCTGTCTATATAAAACTACCACCTGTCTATATAAAACTACCACCTGTCTATATAACTACCACCTGTCTAATATAACTACCACCTGTCTATATAACTACCACCTGTCTATATAACTACCACCTGTCTATATAACTACCACCTGTCTATATAACTACCACCTGTCTATATAACTACCTCCTGTCTATATAACTACCACAATGTCTATATAACTACCACCTGTCTATATAACTAACACCTGATGCTATAAACTACCACCTGTCTGTATAACTACCCACCTGTCTATAACTACCACCTGTCTATATATAACTACCACCTGTCTATATAACTACCACCTGTCTATAATAACTACCACCTGTCCTATATAACTAACCACTGTCTATATAACTACCACCTGTCTATATAACTACCAACCTGTCTATATAACTACCACCTGTCTATATAACTACCACTCCTGTCTATATAACTACCAACCTGTCTATATAACTACCACCTGTCTATATAACTACCACCTGTCTATATAACTACCACCTGTCTATATAACTACCACCTGTCTATATAACTACCACCTGTCTATATAACTACCACCTGTCTATATAACTACCACTGTCTATATAACTACCACCTGTCCCATGCTATATAACTACCACCTGTCTATATAACTACCACCTGTCTATATATTGTAACTACCACCTGTCTATATAACTACCATGTCTATATAACTACCACCTAGTCTATATAAACTACCACCTGTCTATATAACTACCCTTGTCTATATAACTACCACCTGTCTATATAACTACCTCCTGTCTATATAACTACCACCTGTCTATATAACTACCTAACCTGTCTATATAACTACCTCCTGTCTTGTCTATATAAACTACCACCTGTCTATATAACTACCACCTTGTCTATATAACTACCACCTGTCGATATAACTACCAACTCTGTCTATATAACTACCAACTGTCTATATAACTACCTCCTGTCTATATAACTACCAACCTGTCTATATAACTACCACCTGTCTATATAACTACCACCTGTCTATATAACTACCTCCTTATCATGTAAACTACCACACCTGTCTATATAACTACGAACCTGTCTACTATAACTACCCTACCTGTCTATATAACTACTCCTGTCTATATAACTACCACCTGTCTATATAACTACCTCCTGTCTATACAACTAACCACTTGTCTATATAACTACCTCCTGTCTTTATAACTACCACCTGTCTATATAACTACCACCTGTCTATATAACTACCTACCACCTGTCTATATAACTACCTCCTGTCTATATAACTACCACAATGTCTATATAACTACCTCCTCTATCATAACTACCACCTGTCTATATAACTACCACCTGTCTATATAACTACCATCCTGTCTATTATAACTACCACCTGTCTATATAACTACCACTGTCTATATAACTACCTCCTTATCTATATAACTACCCACCTGTCTATATAACTAAACTACCACCTGTCTATATAACTACCACCTGTCTATATAACTACCACCTGTCTATATAACTACCACCTGTCTATATAACTACCACCTGTCTATATAACTACCACCTGTCTATATAACTACACCTGTCTATATAACTACCACCTGTCTATATAACTACCTCCTGTCTATATAACTACCCACCTGTCGATATAACTACCTCCTGTCATATATAACTACCACCTGTCTATATAACTACCACCTGTCTATATACTATAACTACCTCCTGTCTATATAACTAACCACCTGTGTCTATTATATAACTACCACCTGGTCTATATAACTACCTCCTTATCATATAAATAACTACCACCTGTCTATATAACTACCTCCTGTCTATATAACTACCACCTGTCTATATAACTACCACCACTGTCTATATAACTACCACCTGTCTATATAACTACCACCTGTCTATATAACTACCACCTGTCTATATAAACTACCACCTGTCATTATAAACTACCATCCTGCCCTCTATCATGTAACTACCACCTGTCTATATAACTTACCACCTGTCTATATAACTACCATCCTGTCTATATATAACTACCACCTGTCTATATAACTACCACCTGTCTATATAACTACCACCTGTCTATATAACTACCTCCTGTCTATATAACTACCACCTGTCTATATAACTACCACCTGTCTATATAACTACCACCTGTCTATATAACTACCACCTGTCTATATAACTACCACCTGTCTATATAACTACCACCTGTCTATATAACTACCTCCTGTCTATATAACTACCACCTGTCTATATAACTACCACCTGTCTATATAACTACCACCTGTCTATATAACTACCACCTTTCTATATAACTACCATCTGACTATATAACTACCTCCTGTCTATATAACTACCACCTGTCTATATAACTACCACCTGTCTATATAACTATCACCTGTCTATATAACTACCACCTGTCTATATAACTACCACCTGTCTATATAACTACCACCTGTCTATATAACTACCACCTGTCTATATAACTACCACCTGTCTATATAACTACCACCTGTCTATATAACTACCACCTGTCTATATAACTACCACCTGTCTATATAACTACCACCTGTCTATATAACTACCACCTGTCTATATAACTACCACCTGTCTATATAACTACCACCTGTCTATATAACTACCACCTGTCTATATAACTACCACCTGTCTATATAACTACCACCTGTCTATATAACTACCACCTGTCTATATAACTACCACCTGTCTATATAACTACCACCTGTCTATATAACTACCACTGCTTCTATATAACTACCAACCTGTCTATATAACTACCCACCTGTCGATATAACTACACTCCTGTCTATATAAACTACCACCTGTCTATATAACTACTCATTCCTGTCTATATAACTACCACCTGTCTATATATAACTACCTTACCTTGTCTATATAACTACCACCTGTCTATATAACTACCACCTGTCTATATAACTACCCATCTGTCTATAATAACTACCCACTTGTCTATATAACCTACCACCTGTCTATATACCTACCACCTGTCTATATAACTACCACTTGTCTATATAACTACCACCTGTCTATATAACTACCACCTGTCTATATAACTACCACCTGTCTATATAACTACCTACCTGTCTATATAACTACCACCTGTCTATATAACTACCACCTGTCTATATAACTAAACTACCGACCTGTCTATATAACTTCCATCTGTATCTATATAACATACCATTTCTTTCTATATAACTACCACCTGTCTATATAACTACCTCCTGTCTATATAACTACCACCTGTCTATATAAATTACCACCTGTCTATATAACAAACCACCTGTCTATATAACTACCACCTGTCTATATAACTACCACCTCCTGTCTATATAACTACCACACCTGTCTATATAACTACCTCCTGTCTATATAACTACCACCTGTCTATATAACTACCACCTGTCTATATAACTAACCTCCTTATCATGTCTACCACCTATATAACTACCACACTGTCTATATAACTACCACCTGTCTATATAACTACCACCTGTCTATATAACTACCACCTGTCTATATAACTACCACCTGTCTATATAACTACCACCTGTCTATATAACTACCACCTGTCTATATAACTACCACCTGTCTATATAACTACCACCTGTCTATATAACTACCACCTGTCTATATAACTACCACCTGTCTATATAACTACCCACCTGTCTATATAACTACCACCTGTCTATATAACTACTACCACCTGTCTATATAACTACCCTCCCTGTCGATAATATAACTCCTTACCATGTATTACCACCTGTCTATATAAACTACCACCTGTCTATATAACTACCACCTGTCTATATAACTACCTCCTGTCTATATAACTACCACCTGTCTATATAACTACCATCTGTCTATATAACTACCACCTGTATATGTAACTACCACCTGTCTATATAACTACCACCTGTCTATATAACTACCACCTGTCTATATAACTACTACCTGTCTATATAACTACCACCTGTCTATATAACTACCACCTGTCTATATAACTACCTCCTGTCTATATAACTACCACCTGTCTATATAACTACCTGTCTATATAACTACAACTGTCTATATAACTACCGTCCTGTCTATATAACTACTGACCACATGTCCTATATAACTACCACCTTGTCAATATAACTATCCTACCTGTCGATACTAACTACCACCTGTCTATATAACTACCAACCTGTCTATATAACTAACCACGCTGTCTATATAACTACCACCTGTCTATATAACTACCACCTGTCTATATAATTACCAACTGTCTATACTAAAACTACCACTCCTTATCATGTAACTACCACTCTGTTCTATATAACTACCACCTGTCACATATAACTACCACCACCTGGTCCCGCATATAAACTACCTCCTGTCTATATAACTACCACCTGTCTATATAAACTACCATCCTCGTGGTCTATATAACTACCACTCCCTGTCTATATAACTAAACCATCCTGTCTATATAAACTACCACCTGTCTATATAACTACCACCTGTCTATATAACTACCACCTGTCTATATAACTACACTCCTGTCTATATAACTACCTCTGTCTGTAACTATCCTGTCTATAACTACTACCTCCTGTCTATATAACTACCACCTGTCTATATAACTACCACCTTGTCTATATAACTACCACCTGTCTATATAACTACCTACCTGTCTCTATATAACTACCACACTGTCTATATAACTACCACCCTAATCTATATGTCTACTAACTACACCTGTCTATATAAATCTACCACCTGTCTATATAACTACTACCCACCTGTCTATATTACCTGACTATAACTACACCGTCTTATATAACTACCTCACCTGTCTATATAACATACCACCTGTCTATATAACTAACACCCTGTCTTTATATAACTTACCACCTGTCTATATAAACTACCTCACTGTCTATATAACTACCACCTGTCTATATAACTACCTACCACCTGGTCTATATACCTCATGTCTACCACTCTATATGTAAACTATCACCTGTCTATATAACTACCACCTGTCTATATAACTACCACCTGTCTATATAACTACCACCTGTCTATATAACTACCACCTGTCTATATAACTACCACCTGTCTATATAACTACCACCTGTGTCTATATAACTACCACCTGTCTATATAACTACCACACCAAGTGTCTATATAACTTACCTACCTGTCTATATAACTACCACCTGTCTATATAACTATCACCTGTCTATATAACTACCACCTGTCTATATAACTACCACCTGTCTATATAACTACCACCTGTCTATATAACTACCACCTGTCTATATAACTACCTCCTGTGTCTATATAACTACCACTGTCTATATAACTACCTCTCCTGTCTATATAACTATAACCACCTGTCTATATAACTACCATCTGTCTATATAACTACCTCCTGTCTATATAACTACCTCCTGTCTATATAACTACCACCTGTCTATATAACTACCTCCTGTCTATATAACTACCTAATGTCTATATAACTACCTCCTGTCTATATAACTACCTCCTGTCTATATAACTACCTACTGTCTATATAACTACCTCCTGTCTATATAACTACCTCCTGTCTATATAACTACCTACTGTCTATATAACTACCTACTGTCTATATAACTACCTCCTGTCTATATAACTACCTCCTGTCTATATAACTACCCACATGTCTATATAACTACCACCTGTCTATATAACTACCACCTGTCTATATAACTACCACATGTCTATATAACTACCACCTGTCTATAAATACCTACCTCACCTGTCTATATAACTACCTTGTCTATATAACTACCACCATGTCTATATAACTACCACCTGTCTATATAACTACCACCACTGTCTATGGTTCTATATAACTACCACCTGTCTATATAACTACCACCTGTCTATATAACTACCACCTGTCTATATCAACTACCTATCTGTCTATATAACTACCTCCTGTCTATATAACTACCACCTGTCTATATAACTACCACCTGTCTATAATAACTACCACCTGTCTATATAACTACCACCTTATCTATATAACTACCACCTGTCTATATAACTACCACCTTGTCTATATAACTACCTCACTTGTCTATATAACTACCTACCTGTCTACTAATTATATACTACCACCTGTCTATATAACTACCACCTTACCTTAACTATTTCTATATAACTACCACCTGTCTATATAACTACCTCCTTATCTAACCCACCTGTCTATATAAACTACCACCTGTCTATATAACTACCTCACTGTCTATATAACTACCACCTGTCTATATAACTACCACCTGTCTATATAACTACCACCTGTCTATATAACTACCACCTGTCTATATCACTACCACCTGTCTATATAACTACCAACCTGTCTATATAACTACCACCTGTATCTATATAACTACCACCTGTCTATATAACTACCACCTGTCTATATAACTACCACCTGTCTATATAACTACCACCTGTCTATATAACTACCACCTGTCTATATAACTACCACCTGTCTATATAACTACCACCTGTCTATATAACTACCACCTGTCTATATAACTACCACCTATCTATATAACTACCACCTGTCTATATAACTAACTCCTGTCTATATAACTACCACCTGTCTATATACCTACCACCTGTCTATATACCTACCACCTGTCTATATAACTAACTACCACCTGTCTATATAACTACCACCTGTCTATATAACTACCACCTGTCTATATAAACTACCACCTGTCTAATATAACTACCACCTGTCTATATATAGACACTACCACCTGTCTATATAACTACCACCTGTCTATATAACTACCATCCTGTCTCTATAATACTAACCTGGTCTATATAACTACCATCCTTGTCTATATAACTACCACCTGTCTATATAACTACCACCTGTCTATATAACTACCACTCGTGTCTATATTAACTACCACCTGTCTATATAACTACCACCTGACCTATATAACTACCTCCCTGTCTATATAACTACCACCTGTCTATTATAACTACCCACCTGTCTATATAACTACCACCTAAGTCTATATAACTACCACCTGGTCTATATACCTACCACCTGTCTATATAACTACCACCTGTCTATATAACTACCTCCTGTCTATATAACTACCACATGTCTATATATAACTACCACCTGTCTATATAACTACACTCTGTCTATATAACTACCACCTTCTATATAAACTACCAACACCTGTCTATATAACTACCACTGTGTCTATATAACTACCACATGTCTATATAACTACCCACCTGTCTATATAACTACCAGTCCCTGTATAGAATAAACTACTTTACCTGTCTATATAACTACCCACCTGTCTATATAACTACCTCACCTGTTCTATATAACTACCCACCTGTGCTATCATAACTTCCTTATCATGTACCTAGACTGTCTATATAACTACCACTTGTCTATATAACTACCAACTGTCTATATAACTACACCTGTCCTATTATAACTACCACTTGTCTATATAATTACCGTAATTGGACTGTCTATATAGCTACCACCTGGTCTATATAACTACCACCTGTCTATAACTACCACCTGTCTATATAACTAACCACCTGTCTATATAACTACCTCCTGTCTATATAACTACCACCTGTCTATATAACTACCACCTGTCCTATATAACGTACCACCTGTCTATATAACTACCACCTGTCTATATAACTAACTCCTGTCTATATAACTACCACCTGTCTATATAACTACCACCTGTCTATATAACTACCAACCTGTCTATATAACTACCACCTGTCTATATAACTACCACCTGTCCTATATAACTACCACCTGTCCATATAACTACCACCTGTCTATATAACTACCACCTGTCTATATAACTACCTCCTGTATAATATAACTACCACCTGTCTATATAACTACCACCTGTCTATATAACTACCTCCTGTCTATATAACTACCACCTGTCTATTAACTACCACCTGTCTATATAACTACCCACCTGTCTATATAACTACCTCCTTGTCTATATAACTACCAACCTGTCTATATAACTACCACCTGTCTATATAACTACCACCTGTCTATATAACTACCACCTGTCTATATAACTACCACCTGTCTATATAAACTACCACCTGTCTATATAACTACCACCTGTCTATATAACTACCACCTGTCTATATAACTACCACCTGTCTATATAACTACCAACTGTCTATATAAACTACCACGACATGTCTATATAACTACCACTGTCTATATAACTACCACTTGTCTATATAACTACCACACTTGTCTATATAACCTACCACCTGTCTATATAACTACCACTTGTCTATATAACTACCACCTGTCTATATAACTACCACCACTTATCTATATAACTACCACCTGTCTATATAACTACCACCTGTCTATGATATACTACCACCTGTCTATATAACTACCACCTGTCTATATAACTACCACCCATGTCTATATAACTAACCACCTGTCTATATAACTACCACTTGTCTATATAATTACCACCTGTTGTCTATATAACTAATAACTACCACCTGTCTATATTAACTACCACCTGTCTATATAACTACCACTTGTCTATATAACTACCACCTGTCTGTATAACTACCACTTGTCTATATAACTACCACCTGTCTATATAACTACCTCCTATCATATAACTACCACCACTGTCTATAATAACTACCACCTGTCTATACAACTACAACCTGTCTATATAACTACCACCTGTCTATATAATTACCAACTTGTCTATATAACTACACCTGTCTATATAACTACCACTTGTCTATATAATTACCACCTTGTCTATATAACTACCACCTGTCTATATAACTACCACCTGTCTATATAACTACCACATGTCTATATAACTACCGCCTGTCTATTATAACTACCTGACTTGTCTATATAACTACCACATTGTCTATATAACTACCACTTGTCTATATAACTACTCACCTTCTATATACCTAACTATATAACACCACTTGTCTATATAACTACCACCTGTCTATATAACTACCACCTGTCTATATAACTACCACCTGTCTATATAACTACCACCTGTCTATATAACTACCACCTGTCTATATAACTACCTTCTGTCTATATAACTACCTTCTGTCTATATAACTACCTCCTGTCTATATAACTACCACCTGTATATATAACTACCAACTGTCAATGTAAGTACCACCTGTCTATATAACTACCACTTGTCTATATAACTACCACCTGTCTATATTACTACTACCTGTCTATATAACTACCATCTGTCTATCCATCACTTATATTAGATGGATCCGAAAAATCTTTGGCTGAGGCAATTAATGAATTGGACGAATATTAAAAAATTTCAGGTTTGAAAATTAACATAGAAAAAAAACCTCAAGTAGTTTGGATACGTCGCAAAAAGTATAGCCAGGACTCATTTTTACCACATTTAAATTTACAGTGGGGTAGAAACAAATTCACTTTGGTAGGAATTGAGTTTAGCGTGAACCTCCATGAAATTCCAAAGTTGAACTTTGATAAAAAATCAATTAAACTTAAGTCTCTGATCAAAACTTGGAGTAGAAGGTCTTTGACCCCAATAGGCAGAATTCATATAATTAAGTCATTGCTTGTATCGCAACTTAATCATCTTTTTATTTCGCTTCCAAATCCAAATCTAAACTCGATTTCTTATGGTGGGTCAGATAAAATCAAGAGAGATGTTGTGGTTCAAGATTACATTAATGGAGGCTTGAAAATGATAAATATTGACACTTTTTTTTTGCTCGCTAAAATTGAATTGGATAAGGAGACTATTCCAAACCAATGAAAAAAAATGGCAATCTATTTTGAAAACTTATATTGATATTGATTTATTGGCCAACTGTGGTAGCGAATATATTTAATTTATGTATAAACAAATGTAAAAACCAGTTTTTAGAGGGATGTCTTAAAATCATGGCATAGACTTAACCAACAACAGGAAAAGATGGAGAACAATGAGTCAGTTTGGGAAATACCACTCTGGTATAACAAAAAGATATGTATTGGGGGGGGGGACTATTTTTTTTATAAAAATTGGTATAAAAAAGGCGTTGTTAATATTTTTGATGTAATGAAAGATATATCCACAGGATCTTTTTATTCTTTAAATGAATTCTCACAGAAATACCAGATTGTGACAAACTTTTTGCAATATCACGGCTTTACATCAGCCATTAAGAAGGTGATTTCAGGTTTGGATTTGTGAGCAATAATAGCATTGTCTGTCCCTTTATACCATCAAATTTAAAATAATTTTTCGAGTGTGTCCTAAAATGAAAGGCTCAAAGATATTTTACAAAAAGCTTATGAAAAATAACACAACACCATCTAGTAAAAGAAAATGGAACTTGATATTTGATGATTTGAATGATACTGATTGGACAAATATATATAAAATCCCTTTCCAGGTCACAAAAAATACAAAGCTTCAGTGGTTTCAGTTCCGAGTGGCTCATCATATTTTAACAACAACTTCTTTTTTATTCAAAATCGGTCTGGTTCTCTTTGTATACTGTGTAATTCTGAAAGAGAAACTATTATACATATTTTATGGGAATGTATTGAGGTACAGTCATTACTACAAAGTTTTGAAACATTCTTACAGGCTTTATTAATTCCCTTTGCTGTAAATAAAAAGTCATTTCTATTTGGGTTGATCTCTGATAATCATCCATCAATAAATAGGGTTGATAATGAAATTATTATTATTATTAAACAATATATTTATAGGATGAGATGCTTTCATAATTCAATACACTTAAATTCTTTAATTAATACAATAAAAGACCATTGCTGACTTATGATTTTTTAAAGACATATATATATTATTAAGTATTTAAGATTGTTTTTGACATGGCCGAATACCACAATTCTGCTAGCCTACCTTCCTCCTTTCTAAATCTTTATCTTACCTCCTTGCTATACTTTCTTTTCTTTTCTTTCTGCTCTACTTATAAGTACAATATACCTCTATCAATATATATATACTATATGGCCTAACTTGCATCTAATTTACTATTATCACCTTACTAATAACCGCCTTCATGAGTGAAAGATAGTATGAGAGAAGAGAATATATGATTATGTATGCTTCTTTTTATGTGTGGACGGAATAGTGTGATTGTTTCTTGAATGATTAATATAAGATGAAAGTATGAAGTGTGATAAATGACAGTATGATGAGATAATAAAGACGATGTGATGATGAATGTTGATGATGAAGATGAAGATGTTGATGATTATAATTATGTTGATGATAATATTGATGATGTTATGATGATGATGAGATAGATTATGGTTGGTTGTGATGATGATGATGATGATGAAAATCATGGAACGATGTTGGTTGTGATGATGGTGACGATTGATGATGTGATGATGATGATGATGATGATATGAGTAAGATGTTTTGAGAATGAGCGTGATAGGGATATTGAATGTGAATAAGAATGCAAGTATCTATGTATTATTTGGAATATTGCACATGAAAATGAAATAAAAAATAAATTATAAAAAAACTAAAAAAAAACTGTCTATATAACTACCACCTGTCTATATAACTACAACTGTCTGTATGAGTCATTCTGAGAAATTTCCAAATCCAACATAACTTTAACTGAAAAAATTTACCTCAATTAGTATATAACTTAAAGAATGATCATTGAAGATATTGAAAATAATATTTGTAATTCCTGATAAGCTCCCAATTAGTTATTATGACGACCTAAAGATCACATGTCAAGGTCACATGTCCATGGTGTTACCATACTTAAATACTATAATATCCTGTTTTAAATATATAATTGTAATTGATAACTGTTCATTTCATTTTCGGTACTATGTCCGAAGTAATAGTTCATATCAAATTATGTTTACTTATATACGCCGTAATCGGCTGACAAATAATATATCTCATCAGTCGACAACCATGGTACTTTTATAGCATACAGACACTTTTCTGTTTATTAAAGAACATGACTCAAAAAGATTTATTCTTTTGAGACAATGATTTTATTTTGGTCTTTCAATCATTTTAATTTTGTTTGTTTTTTAACATGCTCTTTATTTCATCTTAAACTTATCATTTTGCAATATTTTTTGTCCCGGTAACACTATGGACTATTGATTGAATACCGATGACAAAGGTAACCCAACAGACATTTGTCCATGGTGTTACCAGATTGAAAGGTTTTGTATATAGTTCTTGATTCACCTATAATATGAAATTCCATTAGAGAAATAAAAATGGACTAGGTAGACAAAATACTATGAAGTCAAAGAATTTCAAATATAAATCGTATGTTACAAAGGAGTAAAAAACAGTATCTGTCATGTCCTTGTCTGATTGGTGTTACTCATGTTTATCCATAGTGTTACCATAGACTAAATTTGTGGCGGTTAACTGTTGGCGGTTATACTTGTGATGTCTATTATTTTTGAATTTGTATTTCATCTACTGGAGATGTATACATCAAGTGTTTTAACAAGTAAATGACAAGGTTATAATTTCTTTCTTCTTCTTCTTCCTTTAGACTCTTATGTCTTTGGTGTTTACCAAAAATTGTTTATTGGTGTTACTGGTTGGTAAAACCATAGGAAAACAGTAAACATCACAACGTTGTCGTTTATTTCTTCATTTCTCTGCTCTTCAATTTAAAGATTTTACATTTCTGCTGGTTCATCATAGTACAAACTGTAACAATCTTAGTATTTGAAACTAACTAGTAGTTCTGTTAAAATACAGAGTGTTATTCAAAATACATGACATTGTTAAAATATTTGGTAAATGACACCATGGACACTGGAATGTTCATTGATAGCTAGATAAATTCATCATTGATTTGATTTCTAATTAAAAACTCCCCTCCCTTATGGATCTTATCAGTCTCCATTTAAAATAGCCCAAATGATAGTTGGCTAAAGATAGTTTGACAAAAATGTTTTTCCACAGCAATGCATTCAAGATGGTTGAAAAACATAGTTTTGTTATATTTCCATCCTAATTTGGAATTCTTGCTATTAAATTCTCAATTCTTTCTAACATTTGGATTAAATATTTGTGTTTTTACATTCATCAAGCTATTACTTTAGTTTAAGGGTAGGTCCAGTACTTTTGAAAAACACAAGCCAGTTCATTATGACGCTATTAACGGAAGCTGCCGGAGGTTGTTTTGATTTTCCAGAATGGTTTACGAGACACTAATAACAATTCCATTGGGTATTTTGTCCAGTAGGCCAAAAATTGTCTTCATATTATATTGAATGTTTAAAATCATTAAATAAATCAAATAAAAGCAATGAAGTGAAAATTAGATGATATCTTTGAGGTTTTTGCGGTTCCTGTTGTAAATGGGAATGGATTTTCAAACACCGGAAGTAACGTTCGTCGCAATAAATGATAAGAAGGGACCCCTTTGACCGAAATTCCTGAAATTATGGCAAAATATGATAATTACGTTTAGAAATGGTCCTAGGAAATAACGAAACTTACTTTGCATTTGTAAAAATACAATAGTTTTGTATATTGTCCTATCGTTAGAAATTTAGGACAAAAAATCAACAGGATTGAAACTTAACATCAACCCTAATATTACAGAAAACATAATTTTATGAATTTTTTCTACTTTCGGCCAGCAAAGTTGCACCAGATGGTATATTAGCAATCTCACATATACTCAAAAAGTAGTTCCGAGATCACCCATTATTGTCTTAAAAAAAACATATTGTTTCTGTCTGACAAGTCTGCCCTAGTGTTTGTAAAGAAAGTATTATTGTGTAGCCTTGTGATCTTACTGTATCTGTCTGACAAGTCTCCCTAGTGTTTGTAAGAGAGTATTATTGTAGCCTTGTGACTTACTGTATCTGTCTGACAAGTCTCCCTAGTGTTTGTAAGAGAGTATTATTGTAGCCTTGTGACTTACTGTATCTGTCTGACAAGTCTCCCTAGTGTTTGTAAGTGAAGTATTATTGTAGCCTTGTGACTTACTGTATCTTGGTCTGACAAGTCTTACCTAGTGTTTGTAAGAGAGTATTATTGTAGCCTTGTGACTTACTGTATCTGTCCTGACTGTCTCCCGTGTTTGTACAGAGTCTCCCTAGTGTTTGTAAGAGAGTATTATTGTAGCCTTGTGACTTACTGTATCTGTCTGACAAGTCTCCCTAGTGTTTGTAAGAGAGTAGTATTATTGTAGCCTTGTGACTTACTGTATCTGTCTGACAAGTCTCCCTAGTGTTTGTAAGAGAGTATTATTGTAGCCTTGTGACTTACTGTATCTGTCTGACAAGTCTCCCTAGTGTTTGTAAGAGAGTATTATTGTAGCCTTGTGACTTACTGTATCTGTCTGACAAGTCTCCCTAGTGTTTGTAAGAGAGTATTATTGTAGCCTTGTGACTTACTGTATCTGTCTGACAAGTCTCCCTAGTGTTTGTAAGAGAGTATTATTGTAGCCTTGTGACTTACTGTATCTGTCTGACAAGTCTCCCTAGTGTTTGTAAGAGAGTATTATTGTAGCCTTGTGACTTACTGTATCTGTCTGACAAGTCTCCCTAGTGTTTGTAAGAGAGTATTATTGTAGCCTTGTGACTTACTGTATCTGTCTGACAAGTCTCCCAAGTGTTTGTAAGAGAGTATCATTGTAGCCTTGTGACTTACTGTATCTGTCTGACAAGTCTCCCTAGTGTTTGTAAGAGAGTATTATTGTAGCCTTGTGACTTACTGTATCTGTCTGACAAGTCTCCCTAGTGTTTGTAAGAGAGTATCATTGTAGCCTTGTGACTTACTGTATCTGTCTGACAAGTCTCCCTAGTGTTTGTAAGAGAGTATTAATGTAGCCTTGTGACTTACTGTATCTGTCTGACAAGTCTCCGTAGTGTTTGTAAGAGAGTATCAATTGTAGCCTGTGACTTACTGTATCTGTCTGACAAGTCTCCCTAGTGTTTTTTGTAAAGAGAGTATTATTGTAGCCTTGTGACTTACTGTATCTGGACAAGTCTCCTAGTTTTTGTAAGAGAGTTATATTGTAGCCTTGTGACTTACTGTATCTGTCTGACAAGTGCTCCCTAGTGAGAGTAAAGAGAGTATTATTGTAGCCTTGTGACTTACTGTATCTGTCTGACAAGTCTCCTAAGTGTTTGTAAGAGAGTATTATTGTAGCCTTGTGACTTACTGTATCTGTCTGACAAGTCTCCGCTAGTGTTTGTAAGAGAGAAATATTGTAGCCCTTAAAGGACTTAAGGCGGGGGTGGGTATTATCGTCTGGACAAGTCGTCCTCTATGTTTGTGAAGGGGGTGCGGGTGGTTATTAGTGGTAGTCCTGTGTGACTTTACTGGTATCTGACAAGTCTCCCTAGTGTTTGTAAGAGAGTATTATTGTAGCCTTGTGACTTACTGTATCTGTCTGACAAGTCTCTCCTATGTTTGTAAGAGATATAAATTGTAGCCTTGATGACTTTACTGTAGTCTGTCTGACAAGTTCTCCTGAGTGTTTAGTAAGAGAGTATTATTTGTAGCCTTTGTGACTTACTGTATCTGTCTGACAAGTCTCCCTAGTGTTTGTAAGAGAGTATTATTGTAGCCTTGTGACTTACTGTATATCTGTCTGACTATTCTCCCTATGTTAAAGAGAGTATCATTGTAGCCTTGTGACTTACTGTATCTGTCTGACAAGTCTCCCTAGTGTTGTGGTAAGAGAGTATTATTGTAGCCTTGTGACTTACTGTATCTATCCGTCTGACAAGTCTCCCTAAGATGTTTGTAAGAGAGGTATCTCTATTGTAGCCTTGTGGTGACTTACTGTATCTGTCCTGACAACAGTCTCCCTAGTGTTTGTAAGAGAGTATTTATAGTAGCCTTGTGACTTACTGTATCTGTCTGACAAGTCTCCCCTATGTAAGAGAGTATTATTGTAGCCTTGTGACTTACTGTATCTGTCTGACAAGTCTCCCTGTAAGAGAGTATTATTGTAGCCTTGTGACTTACTGTATCTGTCTGACAAGTCTCCCTAGTGTTTGTAAGAGAGTATTATTGTAGCCTTGTGACTTACTGTATCTGTCTGACAAGTCTCCCTAGTGTTTGTAAGAGAGTATCATTGTAGCCTTGTGACTTACTGTATCTGTCTGACAAGTCTCCCTAGTGTTTGTAAGAGAGTATTATTGTAGCCTTGTGACTTACTGTATCTGTCTGACAAGTCTCCCTAGTGTTTGTAAGAGAGTATTATTGTAGCCTTGTGACTTACTCTATCTGTCTGACAAGTCTCCCTGTAAGAGAGTATTATTGTAGCCTTGTGACTTACTGTATCTGTCCTCTCCGACTAGTCTGGCTTGAATGACAGTTTGTCTGAGTAACTTATCAACATCCTCAGCAGTTTTTATCATCTGCAACAAATACATGTATTTATAATGATTTCATTTTTAGCGGTATATTTACAAGAGGCCCAGAGGGCATGTATTGCTCAATGGGTTCGTAATGCCAAGTAATGTTCTGAATACAGGATCACTGTTTCATTGATAATTGTTTTTAAACATTGACCCCTTATTTGTCTATTTGGCCCCAGTCTTTCTATTCCATGGGGTCAGAGCCAAGATTTATACAAATTATGCTCCCATACCCTAGCGGAACTTGCTTGCCAAATTTGGTTACAATACATTCAAAATTTTAAGACTTCTTTAATTATATTAATAATAATATAGTATTATAGTAGTTCTCTTTTTGATTTATAGGATTTTACCTTCATTTGCCCTATTGGCCCACCTCTCCTGCCCCCAGCAGGGCCCCAAAGCCAATAATTTGTACACACCCTGCTTCCCTTTTCCCAGAGGATGTTTTCTGGTCACATCTGATTTTAATTCATGCATAGCTCTATCACTATTAGCAATTCATATGATTTACCTCTATTTACCCTATTGGCCCCAGGCGCCACCCCTCCTGCCTCCAGGGGGTCAGAGCCAAAAGTTATACAAACTCTGTTTCTTTTTCCCCCCAAGGTTGCTTGTGCCCAAATTTGGTTACAATCCTTGCAGAACTCTATGACAAGTAGCGATTTAATTTATAGGACCACGGATGCCAGACGCCGCGCCATGTCATCACCGACCCTTACCGGTTACATTACCATTGTTTGTCCCAACATACATGGGACTATATCAGTCAAATATGTCCCACCACATACATGTAACATAGGGACTATATCAGTCAAATCTGTCCCACCACATACATGTAACATAGGGACTATATCCAGTCAATCAAATATGTCCCCCACATACATGTAACATAGGGACTATATCAGTCAAATATGTCCCACCACATACATGTAACATAGGGACTATATCAGTCAAATATGTCCCACCACATACATGTAACATAGGGACTATATCAGTCAAATCTGTCCCACCACATACATGTAACATAGGGACTATATCAGTCAAATATGTCTCCCACATACATGTAACATAGGGACTATATCAGTCAAATCTGTCCCACCACATACATGTAACATAGGGACTATATCAGTCAAATATGTCCCACCACATACATGTAACATAGGGACTATATCAGTCAAATATGTCCCACCACATACATGTAACATAGGGACACTACCAGTCAAATATGTCCCACCACATACATGTAACATAGGGACACTACCAGTCAAATATGTCCCCACCACATACATGTAACATAGGGACACTACCAGTCAAATATGTCCCCCCACACATACATGTAACATAGGGACACTACCAGTTTAAACATGTATGTCCCCCCACATACAACATAGGGAACATAGGACATTAATATCCTGTAAAGGAGACATTAATATCCTGTAAAGGGGACATTAATATCCTGTAAAGGAGACATTAATATCCTGTAAAGGAGACATTAATATCCTGTAAAGGAGACATTAATATCCTGTAAAGGAGACATTAATATCCTGTAAAGGAGACATTAAATCCTGTAAAGGAGACATTAATATCCTGTAAAGGAGACATTAATATCCTGTAAAGGAGACATTAATATCCTGTAAAGGAGACATTATATCCTGTAAAGGAGATAAATATCCTGTAAAGGGACATTAATATCCTGTAAAGGAGACATTATAATATCCTGTAAAGGAGACATTAATATCCTGTAAAGGAGATATTAATATCCTGTAAAGCAAAGACATTAATATCCTGTAAAGGAGATATTAATATCCTGTAAAGGGGAGACATTAATATCTGTAAAGGAGACATTAATATCCTGTAAAGGAGACATAAATATCCTGTAAAGGAGATACATTAAATATCCTGTAAAAGGAGACATTAATATCCTGCTAAAGGAGATATTAATATCCTGTAAAGGAGACATTAATATCCTGTAAAGGAGATATTAATATCCTGTAAAGGAGATATTAATATCCTGTAAAGGAGATATTAATATCCTGTAAAGGAGACATTAATATCCTGTAAAGGAGATATTAATATCCTGTAACAAAGACATTAATATCCTGTAAAGGAGATACTAATATCATGTAAAGGAGACATTAATATCCTGTAAAGGAGACATTAATATCCTGTAAAGGAGACATTAATATCCTGTAAAGGAGATATTAATATCCTGTAAAGGAGACATTAATATCCTGTAAAGGAGACATTAATATCCTGTAAAGGAGACATTAATATCCTGTAAAGGAGACATTAATATCCTGTAAAGGAGACATTAATATCCTGTAAAGGAGACATTAATATCCTGTAACAGAGATATTAATATCTTGTTAAGGAAATATCAATTTCCTGTAACGTGTTGTCTACCATCAGGAATGCAAATTTTACCTCTTCAATTTTTTCAGGATCTGTTTCATTTTTTCCCTTTTTGAATTCTTCATTAATTCTTTTCCGTGTCTCTGTAACATAAAAACAAAGTATTCCTTCACAACTCAGTAACAAGTATGTCAGAGCTTGTATTTATACCTAGCTGTTAAAAGGATGTTAAAATAATCAAAGCTTGTATTTATACCTAGCTGTTAAAAGGATGTTAAAATAATCAAACCTTGTATAAAACCTTAAGGCTGCCATGGACAATATTATATACATGTATAGAAGTAGGCAATGGTATGATACAAGCAAGATTACCTTTTATTGCAAAATCGTCATCTTGGAAAACAGCAAATTTTGTTTTATGCAGTTTCCGGAAACATGTAAGTACCTGGAATTACAAAACAACAACAAATACAAAATGTCGTGTTAAACATCAAAATGACACCATGAAAATAACAGTAATATTAGTGACTTTATACAGTAATGAGTTAAGGTATTCCCACATCATCACAGAAATGTTGTTTGATAATCACTGATAGTGATGAAGGAGGTTAAAGTGAATAGTCGGGCAAAGAAAACCAGTCTAAATGCGTTCATTGGCCTTCCAAAAGTTCTCACATATTAATACGACGGTCATCAAGTTCTGTTTAGTTTCCCAGTTCTGACCATTTAAGTAAAGAAAAGTTGAAAGCATTGAAAGTGAGGCTGTGTGGAAATGTAACCATGGACATAGTGAGCCGGGAGGATGTTTTAGAATTCCCATACTTTAAATTAATTGCTTTGTACGCAGACAGATTTTGACGAGAGATTTTATTTTTCCATTTCATAAGAAATTATACTGGATACATTCACACCATTTTTACCGACTTTAGCCATCCTTGCCCGACTGTTCACTTTAACTTATTTGTTAGCTTGTGTGTATTTGCAGTCTAATTTTGGTTCATACAATCAAGGACATGTATGAGAAGGATAAGTCTCACTGGATTTTGGGGAAGTACAGCGCAGGAGCTTTTGTGTTTTTGCACCGACCGTGACGATGGGCAACGACTGGTTTTCCTTTGATATGGATCCGCAGATGTACATGTAGCTTGCGGGTGCAAGGGTTACCGTCTTACTTTCTGAAGCGTGCCGTCATTTCATGAGCTGTCGTATTTTTTTTGAACGAAAATTAAAGACATTTCTTCTAAATCTTCCGTCCTAAAAGCAAGTAACAAACGTTGTGAAATTTAATAAACTTTACATTGGTACTTCATTCAACTCCGTAAGACAAGGAATACGGGAATTTTCGTACCAATGTTTTTGTTGAGAAAAACGGGTTTTATTCCCGGTTCATAGGCGTCTCGCGTGGTGTTTAGTTGTGTAAAGAGACAGTGACGAATTGTATGTGATCTATATGTGGTTGACCTTGCATGCCAGCTGTCTTCTCTCAGAATAACTATATTGGATGGTATTATTGATTTTCTCGATGAAGAGAAACTTCATGATAGCATGTGAACATACTGTTTGTTACAGACCAAAATAAACAGCTAAACATATATATCTACCCTGTATCTTGTAGCAACAGACATCTCCACACGTGTTTTTGGTTCCGTGTGTAGAATGACATGTAAACTTCCGGTGACGGAAGCATGCGCAAATGCAAAAATCCAAGGAAACAAACAATATGGCGACGAAATCGTCGATGTTGGCCGAGTTAGACAGTATGCAAGGGATATTTTTTAATTACATATGACTTTAAAGGTAAACTGAGTAACGACATCGGCACACATTAATGCAAACTATCATTCCAATGTTTCCCAATATGTTGTTAGCAAAGGAAATATCTATTTTTTATTTTTTGGACAATGATTTTTCTCCGATGGTAGAAAGTTAATACAGTGTAATAGAGATGTGAGAACGGCCAGTGTCAGCTGAGCTCGGAATGAGTCTATAGTGGCACTGCATGTCTACAATGGAAGTACAGAGCGCATTCCATTGGACTTAGAACGAAACGTACCCAGCCTACTTAAATCAGGTTGGGGAAAAACCATTTCATGTAGCTTGACGTTTTGACAGTGAACTCTTAAGTAAACAAACACACAAAATTGAACTCCTAATATGAATTTAACGCAAAGCCTCGGAAAAGCGCAGCTACATGTAAATACAGGATTATAACTCAGGGCTTTTCATATAAAAATCATGTTTTTAACTATTCTTCTTGTAACTAGAATGCTATTCGATGCTGGTACTTGTATGCTTTAATTAGTTAAATACATCAATCCAAAAATTATTCTTATGTAGAAGAACAGGGAAAATACACATTCCTGTCGAGTGTTCCGACCAGGAATCAAACCCAGGTCTCCGGCGTGGAAATCTACAGCTCTACCGACTGAGCCAAAGAAGCATGCTCTGTCAGCTGGGTGACAGAGACCGTATTTTAACACTATGTACAAGTCACACCGACCCGCTCCTTTTACACTACTCCCCCTGTTTTTCTTGAGATTTCCTAAATCTCAACCCGAGAATCTTTAACTACCTACCATGGGTTATTTAGTTGGGCGCCAATGTAGAAGAACAGGGAAAATACACATTCCTGTCGAGTGCCCCGACCAGGAATGAAACCCGGGTCTCCGGCGTGGAAATCTACGGCTCTACTGACTGAGCCAAAGAAGCATGCTCCGTCAGCTGAGTGACAGAGACCGTATTTTAACACTATGTACAAGTCACACCGACCCGCTCCTTTTACACTTATATCTATTTTGATACACTCACAGTTTGCTAACAAATCTATGTTTGTATAATATGTTGTAAGAATCACTTGCCATTTAGATGAACTAAGAGATCTTCATATCCAACTGAGTTGAAGAGAGTCAATGAAGGCCTTATAATATTTACCATATTAAGTCCACTTTCAGTGTAATCTTGCATCAAAATGTCTCTTTTAAAAAGAAAATTCAGTGAGGCTAATTCTGTTATATAGCCATGAAGCAAAATATGACATAAATGTATTGAGTAGTTCTAGACAAAAAAGCCTTCCATGCAATGGCAAGGGCCAGGGTTCAGCATACAAGACATCCGACCAATATGTATAATGGCAGACAGTAAGCAAGTGTGAACATTTCACATGCATTTTATATTTACTACAGTGGGCTTTTCTAGCATATCACAGTAAAACCAACTAATCTAATTTCTATTAGAAATGGTCCGTTTCCGAAATATGTGCAATTTTAATGTACCCACTCTTGGACTGAATTGACCCTTTAATTAAATTACTATCCCATAGAATCTTAGAATTAATTTTGGAATTTTTCTTTTGGTGTAGGCAGAGATATAAATAAATGATTACATTGGGAAATAAGTAATGATTTGATTATATGTATTTTGCTAATTCGAGTTAAAATTCCATGATTTTATATGAGCTTTCAGTTTTATCAGTTTTTTGTCAAAGTTCAATTTGGGTATCTTCTGTAGATTAACATGGAAGTCACTTCCTAGAAGAGTGAATGTCTTTTGCCCCCACTACAGATCTAGGTCTGGAAAAAAATGTATCTGAGCTGTATTTTTTGCTACTGATCCATACCACTTGAGGTTTTGAAACATTTATTTTCAGTTCTGATACACTAGCAAAATGTCTTAGTTCTTTTATCGATTCCCTAAGATTCTGAACCATCTGGTGCCAGTGAGGTATCATCTGCACATTGAGATAAAAATATTGGACAGTCGTTAATATTGATTCCTTTTATTCCTTCATTTTGTCTTAATATATTTAATTGCCAAAATTTCTGTGCATAGAATAAAGATATAAGGAGCAATAGGGTTGCCTTGACAACAGCCTCTTTTAATTGGAAAGAATGAAGATAAGTTCCAACCTTGATTAAAAGTAGCGCTATCATAATGTGAAAAGATTTTATCCAATTTATTATACTGTTTCCAAAACCAAAAAAATGTAATACTTTTTCTATAAAAACGTTAACCCAAGAGACCAAATCAAACGCTTTTTCAACGTTAATCATTAAAAACATGCCTGGAACATCATTTTCTTCTGTATATTGCATGACAAGGCACATAATACCGGTAAGTCTGGTATTTTCACCGATATAATGAAAGAGACATGAACCATGAAAGATTGAGTAAAATACATATTTATGACGTGCCAGATACCTTACTAAATGACATTGCTACAGTTATTATACAAATATATCAAATAAGATAATTATAGAAAGGAATTGGGAGTGACTGGTAGAGAAAGTATGTTGAGTGAGATAAAAATAGTAGTATTTTACACATTTCCTTTGTACCTGTAGGTTTTGCTCTATCTATATTCATTTGGGGTTATGTGTGGGGTTTTTTTTTCTTTCTAGTGAAATAACACAAGGTCTACCACCATGCCAATTACAAAAATTCCAATTTCCCACAAGTTTGGGATCATTTCCCATAGCCAGCGTCTCGAGCTGCAGGAAAGACTCCTCAAACAAACTTATCTACAAAGCATTCAGAGTCAGAAAGTTGTGGTGCAGACAAGGTTAGCTTCTGTTTGTCTGTTTTTGTCTTTTTTTTTTGTCTGTTTTTGTATGTTTGTCTGTTTTGTCAGTTTTTGTCTGTTTTTGTATTTTGTCTGTTTTTGTATGTTTGTCTGTTTTGTCAGTTTTTGTCTGTTTTTGTATTTTATTTTGTCTGTTTTTGCCATTTTTTGTCTTGTTGTATGTTTATATATTTTGTCTGTTTTTGCGTGTTTTTGTATTTTATCTGTGTTTGTTTGTTTTTGTCTGTTTGTAATTTTATCGTTACTGGATTGTCCTAAAAAGTTAACATTATTAGGTTGCTGTGCTCATTCTGTATGTTTTGCTTTTAAGTTAAAATCTTAACATGTCGATTTCTATGGCTAAAACAATGATTTTTATTCTGATAGATTGTATGTTTTATTTGATGTAGTCGAAATCCTCTGGAAGTGTCAGAAGAATTTATAAAACAATACAATGAAGTAAAAGGATTGGAAGAGAAACAGCAGCTGGAGACAACTGCTCAGAAGATGTTAGAAAGATCTAAGGTCAGTCAACCGCTTCTTACAGTCTTATAACCTCGTATTAGATTTAAGGCTTACAAATGCTGATTGATCACCAAACATTCTACCTCATACACAACTACATGCTGGGATGAAGGGCTACTAAGTTTGTTCAAATGAATGACATTCACTTTCATTCAAGGTCACATGGGTAAAAAAATACCTTAGATATTAATCTTTAAACAACTTCTTGTCAATAACTAGTTAGAGGCCTTGGGACTTGATATTAGGCTTGTCCATGCTGAAATGAATGGCTACCAAAATTAAGTTTTTTCAGATGAATTACCTTGACTTTCATTCAAGATCACAGAGGTCACATAGGCTAAGACCCTCAAGCAACCATTTGTCAATAACAAGGAGGCCTATAGAGACCTGATATTGGGTCTGTAGCATGCTGAGACAAAGCGCTACAAAATTTGTTCAAATAAATGACCTTAACCTTAAGGTCACATGGGTCTGATAGGCTTAAATTAAACAATTTATTGTATGGAACAAATAGCCTTGATTATTATAATTGAGTCTGTGTCATGCTGAAATAAAGAGCTACCCTATTTTATGGCTTCAGAGGTCAGATACATGTAAATGAAAACATTTAGATAATTTCTTTGTAACTTAAAGACCTAAAGGAGGCAGAAATTGGGCCTTTAGCATGCTAGATGAAGCACTTCAAATTATCATGACCTTGACCTATATCTATATCTGAAATTGACATTTTCATCTGAATTCCCTCTTAATAAAAATATTACCTGGGGCCAGGCCGTTCTACTGTAATGTGCCATCTTAAAGTGATCAAATAACAGATGTAGTATCTCTCTCACTATCAACCACAAGTGCTACATCCTCATCATAAATAAATTTCAACAGAATCAACGATCAAAATATCCTTTGGTCACATTATTTTAGACCTCCAACACGTTGCTTGCACTGTCTTCCCAAAATCCAAGATGAATGTCAAAGTCACCATCTTCAAATCATATTTAAATCTTTTCCTATCCAAATGGTCCCAATATTGTCAGATGTCTGGGCATATCTGCCTCTTATTTCTACCAATTTATTTATATAACAATATAACAACACTATTTAAATGTTATTACTTGGATCATCTCCTCAGAGGCGGGCAGGACTTCGAGATAGAGGCACAGGAGCACATGTTAACCTGCCAATGGCCTGGACAGAGTTGGCTCAGCTGGCACAATGTAAAGGCAAAATCCAGGATGGTCAGTCGCTTAGCACTATTACATGTTGATCCTGGCATATAGCTTTGAGAGAATATTGATTGATATTAAGTTTGTTGTCCATTGCGGACAATATTTTTTGAAAATGAAATGTACATTAATAATAACTGACAATGAAAAATAGTTCAACAATAGCTATATACATGTATATATATATATTAAGTACATGACAGTTAATGCATACCATATTGCCCAATATCATTGTACAAAATTTTATGCTGAAGCTTCTACTTTTCTACAGAATTTTCATTACTCTTTAGAAAAAAAATGTATTTTAATATTTATTAAAATTGTCTTTGAGAGCCGTATTGTTATTTTACTGTATTGTGTTGTCCCAACAGAGTGTTTGGATGTGTTGATTATCTCCCTTGACCAATCCCCACTGGAGAAGTACCATATTCCGGCATTGTTTTTTCTGGCTGAGACCATGCTTTACTGGCTAAGGACAGATTCTGTACACCAGCCTTATCTCAGAACAGGAGAGATCAAACTTCTTAAGGTGATTATATAATTAATAATAAGTTAATAACATAATAGTATCTCATGCTAATATGAGAGATAGGAAACTTACATTAGCTATATTCATGCTAATGTGAGAGATAGGAAACTTACTATAGCTATATCATGCTAATGTGAGTTAATAACATAACTATAATGATGAGAGATAGTAAACTTACTATAGCTATATCATGCTAATGTGAGAGATAGGAACCTTACTACATCATGCTAATGTGTGAGATAGGAAACTTACTACATCATGCTAATGTGAGAGATAGGAACCTTACTACATCATGCTAATGTGTGAGATAGGAAACTTACTACATCATGCTAATGTGTGAGATAGGAACCTTACTACATCATGCTAATGTGAGAGATAGGAAACCTTACTACATCATGCTAATGTGAGAGATAGGAAACTTTACTACATCATGCTAATGTGAGAGATAGGAACCTTACTACATCATGCTAATGTGAGAGATAGGAAACTTACTACATCATGCTAATGTGAGAGATAGGAACCTTACTACATCATGCTAATGTGAGAGATAGGAAACCTAGTATAGCTAATAGTAAAATTAGTATATATAATGCATTGTAATAACAAAACCAACGCTTCAAACTTAAGTTATTATTCATATCTTCAAAACATGGAAGAAAAAAATGAAAATCACCTAGCAACAAATGTCATGGTATTAGGTAGTACAGTACAGTAGATTTAAAATTTTAAGCAATACAAAGTGCAGGCTTTAATTATGTAAACAGAGCTTTTTAACCTTAAAGAGCACATATACAAAAGCATATATTTTTAATCTACACAACATTTGCATCTGTTCATTTTTGGACAGGTTTGGACAAGTTCTGCTGCTACAGTATTGAGCTTTTCCATCTTACCCGCACATTCAGATACTCTCTAAACCATAATCTCGAACTCATTTTGCTAGATTTTTTGATGCAAGTGAAGACTGCATAAAAGTTTCTAGATTGAATTCATAAGTCTGAGGACATATATATTTCAAATTTTTTATGCATATATTAAAACAGGGGCTTTCTGCTTAATAAAAATCTCCCCCATGGCCATTCGGTGTATCTTAGAGAAATATGCATATATTCAGGCGTCAATTTGGGTACAGTGATGTCAAGGCTTTATTTTGAAATGTCCTGAATAAGGTCGGTAGTATTAAAACTAATACATGTATTTGTTTTGTTTGTAAAATCACTCTAATGAAATTGATACACAGTACAGATCACAACAGTATGAAGTGACAGGTCGATAACTGTGAAATAATATAACTATCACATACCTGCACATTCAGTATCAGAAATTGATATTTAATTTGAGAACTTGAATATTTGTTAATTAGACATACAATGAATTCATTTGTTTTGATATCACTATCAATGCAAAGATGTAAAATGTTCTCCAATCAGTGATGAGATCTGACCGAACTAAACTGGCTGAATATCTATTTACCATGAGTGACTGGTGTCGTTTTTCTCTATACATTGGTTTTTACTGCAGATGGGTGAGCTGACTTTTACCAGGCTGTTTTATCACCATATGGCCGGTCAACTTCAGGGCCAGAATGAATTCAAAAGTCGACTATTCACCTACTTGGATGGTAAGTAAAGCTGTGGTTAGTGATGATAAGTATTGTATTGTTGTCTCCAGGAGTCAAACTTATCAGTTGATATGCACATACTGTTAACAATAAGATTTATCGGGGAGATATACATCTGGGGGTCAGTCATTTTTTTAACTTACCTTGCAACATTTCCTTTAAATTGTTACTTGTCATAGAGTTCTGCATGGAATGTAACCAAATTTGTCCAGAAACATCATTTGAAAAAGGGAAAAGATTCTGTATAAATTTTAGCTCTGATCCCCTGCAGGCAAGATTGGCGGGGCCTATTATGGGAAATAGAAGTAAATCTTTTAAATTGTTACTTATATATACATGTAGTCATAGAGTTCTACATGTTACATCATATGTTTTAATGGTTTCCCTTTGAGAGTTGGGAAGTACTCAGTAAACAATATTTGACAGTACAGGGTGTCCCATAATGCATATATCAATCTCTCAAACTCTAATAGCTTTTAACATACATGAGCAACAAAAAAATATGCATATGGGATATGAAGGCATACAATCATAAGTTTTGTTATGTGAATAAAGGAATAATTTGGTTCTGCTAAAATGGATTGATTTCATAATGATGTCACCAAATTTAGGATAATGTTGTTTCAAATGGACAGAGAAATATTCCATACGTTAAAAGACATGATGATATGATATTGATTCTCTAAAGCCCCATTTCTCAACAAAGCAAATCATTTCTGTGTTTACAAGTACATATTACTAGAATTATACATAAAGTAGTCACCAACACCAGATAATGTTGTCCAATTCATCAATTAAAAGCATTAGATCCTCGATACCATTGTTCTTAAGTTGCTTAAATGTTAAGGATAGCATTGTTTTGACCATATTTGCAAACATGTGTCTTTTAAACAAAATCATGACTAAGATTACATATATCATTTTGTTAAGCTGTTTTTATAAAGAAAACAAAATTTAGGATTGCACACTTTTTGCAAATGAAATACTGTTGCTTTACATTATGTATTAAACAAATCATTAAATTTTGAAAGTGGAGCATTATTTATGTGACATCCTACACTCGTTATATGTTTTAGGTTTGGGTGAGTGTCAGGAAGCCTACAACCCGTACCCTAATGCACTGCTGTGTCTGAGATTCATCATCACCGTCGGGAAGATAATCATGGCGGATGCCCAAATGGACCCTGGAGAGATTAAGGAGGGGGACACCTTCTCTAAACCTCGCACTCCACTCAGTCGACCTAGCAGGGTCAGTATTCCTTCTCCTAACCTCACACTCCACTCAGTCGACCTAGCAGGGTCAGTATTCCTTCTCCTAACCTCACACTCCACTCAGTCGACCTAGCAGGGTCAGTATTCCTTCTCCTAACCTCGCACTCCACTCAGTCGACCTAGCAGGGTCAGTATTCCTTCTCCTAACCTCACACTCCACTCAGTCGACCTAGCAGGGTCAGTATTCCTTCTCCTAACCTCACACTCCACTCAGTCGACCTAGCAGGGTCAGTATTCCTTCTCCTAACCTTGCACTCCACTCAGTCGACCTAGCAGGGTCAGTATTCTTCTCCTATTCCACCCACTCTCCTAACCTCACACTCCACTCAGTCGACCTAGCAGGGTCAGTATTCCTTCTCCTAACCTCACACTCCACTCAGTCGACCTAGCAGGGTCAGTATTCCTTCTCCTAACCTCACACTCCACTCAGTCGACCTAGCAGGGTCAGTATTCCTTCTCCTAACCTCACACTCCACTCAGTCGACCTAGCAGGGTCAGTATTCCTTCTCCTAACCTCACACTCCACTCAGTCGACCTAGCAGGGTCAGTATTCCTTCTCCTAACCGCACACTCCACTCAGTCGACCTAGCAGGGTCAGTATTCCTTCTCCTAACCTCACACTCCACTCAGTCGACCTAGCAGGGTCAGTATTCCTTCTCCTAACCTCACACTCCACTCAGTCGACCTAGCAGGGTCAGTATTCCTTCTCCTAACCTCACACTCCACTCAGTCGACCTAGCAGGGTCAGTATTCCTTCTCCTAACCTCACACTCCACTCAGTCGACCTAGCAGGGTCAGTATTCCTTCTCCTAACCTCACACTCCACTCAGTCGACCTAGCAGGGTCAGTATTCCTTCTCCTAACCTCACACTCCACTCAGTCGACCTAGCAGGGTCAGTATTCCTTCTCCTAACCTCACACTCACTCAGTCGACCTAGCAGGGTCAGTATTCCTTCTCCTAACCTCACACTCCACTCAGTCGACCTAGCAGGGTCAGTATTCCTTCTCCTAACCTCACACTCCACTCAGTCGACCTAGCAGGGTCAGTATTCCTTCTCCTAACCTCACACTCCACTCAGTCGACCTAGCAGGGTCAGTATTCCTTCTCCTAACCTCACACTCCACTCAGTCGACCTAGCAGGGTCAGTATTCCTTCTCCTAACCTCACACTCCACTCAGTCGACCTAGCAGGGTTAGTGAGTGATACAGACATTAATGTGCTCTGATTTTTTTTTTATGCAGCCTGAGAGTCGCGACCAGTCCTATGTGGGCAGTACCAAAGACACGACCAGAGACAATACAAGCTTTTCAGCCCACAGCGGGGCAATCAGCAGCAGCGTACATGATCTAAGTCCCACCCTGTGGCATGCGCTAGACGTCTGGCGTTGTACAAATCATCTGGGCGGAGGACTTGGAGAGGCACTTCGAGCTTTAGCTCACTGTGGCATGGGACTATCCAATGAAAACTGGTTTGTTGTGGTCTATTCTGTCTGTGAAATATTTCAGGTGAAATACATGCTGTGTAGATACACTTTATTTTGGTGATTTTTGCAAGTCTACTGTTCACTGATATCAATGCACGCAATGAAAGAATTATGTATAGTTTGGGCACGTTTTGACTCCCAAATCTGTCATTTTTTGCAAACCTGTTATTTAGTGATTAAATTGTTGAATATAGAATATCAAGTACATCCTAGATACAATAAGTATGATAGTTATATGTCATTGCAGATGTAGTTGCTATGGTAACCATTCTATATATTGCAGTATAAGTTTGTTCAAGATTTTACTCTAAGTCAAAAACTATCAAAATAATAGGCAAAAAAAAAGACAAAATGTTAGAATTGAGTTAATTTATGCATATTTTGGATGGTTACCATGGCAACTTTAAGCTGCAATATCAGAAAAAATGTGAATTACAATTTAATCTGTGATGTAATAAATATCTCCAATTCAACAATTTTATTTCTAAATAGTTAGTTTAAAAATTTGATGGATGTGGGGGCCATAAATATCTTTGTCGTATAGTTCTTTGAAATCTGATTACTGGGGTATACTCATCAAATATTCTAATAAAAAATAAACGGATCGTTCATGATGTGGATAGAAATGAGGATTTTATGTAAAAAAAAACATTGGTTAATCAGAAGATATTATAAAAATTTGCAGAAAGGAGAAGATCTAGATGTTATTAAGTAATAGGCGGTAGATTATATAATTGGCTTGTGAACTAATGGAGTGTATTGGAAAAAAATTGTCGGTGACATCAAAATCAGTCCCAAAGATAGATAAATACAGAACAAATTTTAATTAACATTCATAGTTCCATAAACTCCATTTCTCTTAAATGTGTCAAGGATGGCTGGGGCCAAAATATGTAAAGTCAAACAAGTTATCTAGGTCATCATTTTTATGTACATTGAATTAGAACACCTCATTTTTGTTTATTTGTTTTGATTAGTTTTCATTTAAAGATGAATGTGTCATCCAAAAGACACGAGAAATATAAATCTCATTATCAAGGAAATGATGTAAAATTAGACCGCTTTTCTACCACTCACAAGGCCTGGTTTTTTTTTACATCACATTTGCTGAAGAAATTATTAATTGTATCCGATTTGATTTTAATTATAGGCTTTAATATTTTTATCTCCCAGGATTGATACAATGATAGCGCTTAAGATATTGGCTGAAGCAGCAAAGACTGATATAGCAGCAATGAAGACTCTTCACAGTTTGGCCCGGGGAAACAAACCTAAAATTCGAGGGGGAACTCCACCAGCTAGTTCTGGTACCGATGGTTCAGGTAACATAGCTATCATACCATTTATACAACATCAGTAATCCAATCTTTTTAGCCATTGTTGTCCACTGTCCATTGTTCATGAACTTTTCACACTTCTCCAGTGCTTGATGATCTGAAACAAGGCAGGCCAGCCTATCAAGTTCCTTTACCTTTCTATGATCACTCATCTATAATGGGAGACAATTTGTAACATGATTGTATAATTACAGTTTCCCTGTACGAGACTTTTGTTGGTCATGTGACATCCTGTTTTGTCAGTCGTCTTCTCAAAACTTCTCAAATTCTATCCAAGGGATTTGGCTGAAACTTGCCTGAATCCTGACAAGGTCCCGACCATATGTGTTGTTATTTTATGTTCAAACTCACAAAGGATCATGACAATGGAATAAGCCATATTTATATTGTCAAGACCAAGCACTGGAGGTATTTTTTGGGGTTGATCCGAAATCCAGGATGTCCACCATATTGCAAAAACACAGTTCCCCTTCATTTCTTATGGTGCTAAAAATTGTATAAATTGATCCAAGATGGGTGCCATGAACTTTAAGCCATATTTAGAATAAATTTATTTACGATGTGTTATATTATGCAGAGAGTGACTCAATGAGACTATAGCATAAGAGCACTGATTTTATATCAGTCAGATATGTGATAGTGTTTGTTAAGGATAAGAACATAATCCTAGAACAGTTACATTAGAATAATGTTTGCTAATTGACAACTTCTTTAATTTTAATTTTCAGTATATCAATGATACATTGAATTTGTTTAGACTTGCCTAGAGTTGACTGTACAATCCATAACTATAGGTATCAAATGATTCCAGAATGATACATTGAATTTGTTTAGACTTGCCTAGAGTTGACTGTACAATCCGTAACTATAGGTATTAAATGATTCCAGCAAATCTGTTCCTGCTGAGATTGACAGCTTTGTTTTTTGTGTACCTACAGATATTTACAGCGTGTCTAGTGATGGAGAGGAATCTCGTCGCGGTGACGATAGCTACCTGAGCTCTAAACCGACTCTCAGCGATATCTATGAACGCAGTGATGAGGACAGAGACTCCAGACTAACCAACAAACAAACTCCGGATCAGAGAGAACTGAGCCGAGAAAATCTGGAGAAATTTGACAACAAGCTAAAATCTGCCTTGAAGGAGAATACTTCTCCTGTGAAAAATCCACAGAGAGAGGTGTCATTTGCTGATAGCAATGGTAAAGGGAAGAAGAAGGAAAAAAAACACTCCAGAGAGTCAGATGATCCGGTAGAGCCGCACAATAGACAGTGGAAGCAGAGTGGTGAAAAGAGTGCTGAGACTGGGTTCCGAGTGGAGTTAGGGTCGGAGGGGCGGGACTCCCAGGCTAGCTCAGTACCTACCTACACCAATCTGCCTGTAAGCATGAAAACATTACACTGGTAATCATTTCTCTCTGTCTATCACAATGGCCGAGATGTTTATGTGTCCCGACATATTAACATCAGTTGTGAGTTTGAAACCCATGTGGGGGTACCCAGTTGCCTGGTACTGAGTGCTGGGTGATAGATTTTTATCTAGATACTTAAGCTTCCCTCCTCCTTTACCTGGCGCATCTGAAGGGTCAGGATGAACTGTTATAGAGTTAATGCTCCGGACGTCGTCATGCGCCGTTTGTCGTGCGTAAAGTTTTCATTCAAGCGACTTCTTCTCAATAACTGAAAGGCATATGTACTGATGTTTTGCCTGTAGCATGCTGGCATGAAGAGCTATCAAGTTTGTTTGAATGAATGACCTTGACCTTCATTTAAGGTCACAGGGGTCAAATAGGCTAAAATCTTTAAACAACTTTTAACCAAGAACCAAGAAGCCTAAACACTTGATATTTCCTGTGTAATACATAGAAATTTTCATTGTACATGTGTCTTAAGTATATATATGCACCAGATAGCAGGTGAGCGATTCAGGCCCATTGGGCCCTTATTCTATAACTTGGACTGAAGTGATTACTCATAGAGCTTTGATAGATTGACAGACTAACTGCCAAGATAAAATGTCACTTTTTCCATCAAAAAACAAACACCAACAATGTTCTCAATCACGATCATCATTGTGTTTGAGTTGGTACTGACGCTGGCAGGTAAAGGTAGGGAACTATAAACCAACATTGTACTAAATGTACGTCATGGCAGCCAATTCATCGACTGGAATTTAATAGAATTCAGAATGTAATTCTGTCACAATACTATCACAATTGTAGTCTGAAATAATTAAACTATTGCAATAGAGTTTTCCTGGATAGCAATAGTATTGCAATAGTTCAAATTGTAGGCGATAGCCACCCTTACCCCTATTTAAGCCAATGTTATATTGTCATATTGTTTTCAGATGACCAATACCCCTATATAAGCCAATGTCATATTGTTTTCAGATGACCAATACCTCTATATAAGCCAATGTCATATTGTTTTCAGATGACCGATACCTCTATATAAGCCAATGTCATATTGTTTTCAGATGACCGATAGCCCTATATAAGCCAATGTCTTATTGTCTTCAGATGACCGATTACCTTTATATAAGCCAATATAATATTGTTTTCAGATGACCGATACCTTTATATAAGCCAATATAATATTGTTTTCAGATGACCGATACCCGTATAAGCCAATGTCATATTGTTTTCAGATGACCAATACCTTTATAATAAGCCAATGTCATGTTGTTTTCAGATGACCTCTATATTAGCCAATGTCATATTGTTTTCAGATGACCGATACCCCTGGACTGAATGGTTGGCATTGGGAGGTGGCCATTACCTACACAGACATTCTGGCTGACATCTGTCTGTATGGGGCAAACGCTAACATCCAGAAGCTGGCTCTGATAGGGAACAATAAGGATGTGAGTACACCTGTGCGACATCATGTACGAAACCTTCCACTTAAAAGTACCGGTCTGTTGGACTTGGCATTCTTCCATGCTACAAATGAAGTGAAAGATGGAGGTAAGTTTTGAATAAGCTACCAAATTTTCCTTTTTAAGGACACCATGTTTTTGCTCAATTCATTTTGTAAAAATTTTATTGGAGACATACAGCTTTGGTCACTGCAGGCACTGATAGAATTATGTTTCACAACTGTTTGATGCTTAGATATTAATACTGTGTTGTATTCGGTAACTGTATGTTTGGTTATAAAGAAACAACAAGATTGTCTTGTTAAAATCACAGTACAGTATATTTTGTGTAAAACTCTGTTAACAATCTATTTGGTCGGTTTATACAAGTGTCTGGTTTATATAGGATATAACCTTTTCATGGTTGGCTGTGATTATGTAGCTCTGGAGGATAGATATCAGTCTTGTCTGCATCTCATTAATCGTAGCGTTGCAAAACATTCAGCAGTGCATGAAAATGATATAATTGATGTGTCATGTAAATTTGCAATAAATTCAGCAATGTCCAACATTTCTGAGATATACTGATAATTCATTTACCTTCCTTCATGTCTAAATCATAGACACGAAACACTTGGCTGTTGCTTCTAGTTACAAAGTCTCACACTCCAAATATTACCTTACAAGGAATGGCCTACAATATTTCACAACGATAGAAATACACATTAATAATAACTTTTTGTTGAAGTCCTCTCCTATAATTATGAATGTTCCTGAATAACAGACAAGTTATTATTTCTATCCCAGCGGGATCCCGGTTATATCACGGCGGGATCCAGGCAGGATCCCAGTAAATCCCAGAGTGATCCTGGTCATATCCTGGCGGGATCCTTGTCAATCCCAGTGTGATCCCGGTCATATCCTTGTATGACCCTGGTCAATCCCAGTGTGATCTCGGTCATATCCTGGTGGGATCCTGGTTAATTCTAGTGTGATCCCAGTCATATCCCGGTGGGATCCTGGTACAAAATCCAAGTGAGACCCTAGTGAAATATACAAGTGAATCCTATCTTTTGCAATATTGATCATAAATAATTTTGGTTTTTTGATGAACAAAAAAAATTGATATTTGTATGCAGTTCTATTTCAAACAAAGAATAAATACTTGAGATGTGTTACAACAGCTAGACAATTAACAAAAAGATTCTTATCAACTCATTTAGCCATTCCTTGAACTTCGAAGGTTATTGAATTTTGAATTGCACTAAAACTTTGTTCTTTTCATTATTATGTAAACTTATAATGCTACACACAAACAAAATATTATCTAAATTCAGTCAAAACTTATAAACACTAATAATTAATACCACCATTGCCTAATTGTAACTTATTTATCAATAAATTACTTTGTACTTTTATCGCTCAGAAAGATCATGCTTCAATGTTACTGGTCATTTCTAATAAAAAAACATAAGTGTGAATGCAATCTATGAATTTCTTTTCTTTAGGCTTATATAATGACTTTGGTAACATTATGAAACTTACCAAAAATGCTGAATTCTTAAAATTCACAAATGAATGCACAAAACTTTGACAACCCAACCTGGTAGTCTACATCTGAATTATGGACTGCCCAAACACAAAAGAGGTCCAAAAAAGGAAGTAACTCTTCTGTGACCAGTGGGGATTCTGATCATGTGAAATCCCATCGGTATTTGACAGACCCTCTGGGCTGGTGAGTGATACAGGCCCTCTTGGCTTGTGGGCGATACAGTCCCTCGATCCCACCTGTAGTTGACAGCCCCTCTGGGCTAGTGAGTGATACAGGCCCTCTTGGCTTGTGGGCGATACAGTCCCTCGATCCCACCGGTATTTGACAGCCCCTCTGGGCTGGTGAGCGATACAGGCCCTTGATCCCACCGGTTTTCAGGTCATCTGATCCGAAGGGTCAGGATGACCTATTGTCATCATGTACCGTCTGTCGTCGTGCCCTGTGTGTAAACTTTTCATTCAAACAACTTCTTCTCAATAACCAAATGGCCCAGGGTACTGATAATTGGCCTGTAGCATGCTGGGATGAAGGGCTACCAAGTTTGTTCAAATGAATGACCTTGACCTTCATTCAAGGTCACAGGGGTCAAAAAGGCTAAACTTTTCAAACGACTTCTCAAGAACCAGAAGGCCCAGGGTATTGACAGGCCCTTTGGGCTGGTGAGCGATACAGGCCCTCAGGGCTGGTGAACGATACAGGCCCTCTGGGCAGTGATACAGGCCTTGGGCTGGTGGGCGATACAGGCCCTAGGGCTGGTGGGCGATACAGGCCCTTTGGGCTGGTGAGCGATACAGGCCTCTGGGCGGGAGTGTGATACAGGCCCTTTGGGCTGGTGGGTGATACAGGCCCTCTGGGCTGAAGAGCAATACAGGCCCTTGGGCTGAGGGATACAGGCCCTCAGGGCTGGTGAATACGGGCTGGTGAGGGATACATGCCCTCAGGAGAGTAGCGATACAGGCCTTCTGGGCTGGTGAGCAATACAGGCCATCTGGGATGAATCTTGTTTGGTAGAGGTGCAAATTAGGTGAGCGATACTTTGTTCAGTTACATAACATACGGAGTTAAACAAAACTGTTTTTGCTTGTAGGTCCAAACGACTGGAGTTGGAGAATTCGATATGGAGCCATACAATCCCTGGTGAAGGTTGTCCGCTGTCTGGGTACAGATAAGAACAAGGAAGGCATGAAAACTGCAGCCTGGAATATCCTGCTGAAGGCACACTCTCATGAGAAGGATGATCGTGTGTTAGAGGCTCTCAAAGTGGGACAGGTACAGTCATACATACATATAACATATCAGGTACAGTCATACATACATATAATATCATCATGTCATTCACATACATATACATATATCATGTACAGTCATACATACATATAATATATCAGTTACAGTCATACATACATACTAATATATCAGATACAGTCATTCATACATATAATATATCAGATACAGTCATACATACATATAATATATCAGATACAGTCATACATACATATAATATATCAGGTACAGTCATACATACATATAATATATCAGGTACAGTCATACATACATATAATATATCAGGTACAGTCATACATACATATAATATATCAGGTACAGTCATACATACATATAATATATCAGGTACAGTCATACATACATATAATATATCAGATACAGTCATACATACATATAATATATCAGATACAGTCATACATACATATAATATATCAGGTACAGTCATACATATATATAATATATCAGGTACAGTCATACATACATATAATATATCAGGTACAGTCATACATACATATAATATATCAGATACAGTCATACATACATATAATATATCAGATACAGTCATACATACATATAATATATCAGGTACAGTCATACATACATATAATATATCAGATACAGTCATACATACATATAATATATCAGGTACAGTCATACATACATATAATATATCAGATACAGTCATACATACATATAATATATCAGGTACAGTCATACATACATATAATATATCAGGTACAGTCATACATACATATAATATATCAGGTACAGTCATACATACATATAATATATCAGGTACAGTCATACATACATATAATATATCAGGTACAGTCATACATACATATAATATATCAGGTACAGTCATACATACATATAATATATCAGGTACAGTCATACATACATATAATATATCAGTTACAGTCATACATACATATAATATATCAGGTACAGTCATACATACATATAATATATCAGATACAGTCATACATACATATAATATATCAGGTACAGTCATACATACATATAATATATCAGGTACAGTCATACATACATATAATATATCAGATACAGTCATTCATACATATAATATTATCATACATACATATAATATATCATGTACAGTCCATACATACATATAATATATCAGATACAGTCATACATATATATAATATATCAGATACAGTCATACATACATATAATATATCAGGTACAGTCATACATACATATAATATATCAGTTACAGTCATACATACATATAATATATCAGGTACAGTCATACATACATATAATATTATCATACATACATATAATATATCATGTACAGTCATACATACATATAATATATCAGATACAGTCATACATACATATAATATATCAGGTACAGTCATTCATACATATAATATATCAGTTACAGTCATACATACATATAATATATCAGGTACAGTCATACATACATATAATATATATCATACATACATATAATATATCAGGTACAGTCATTCATACATATAATATATCAGATACAGTCAAACATATATATAATATATCAGGTACAGTCATTCATACATATAAATATATCAGATACAGTTATTCATACATATAATATATCAGATACAGTCATACATACATATAATATATCAGATACAGTCATTCATACATATAATATATCAGGTACAGTCATACATACATATAATATATCAGTACAGTCATACATACATATAATATATCAGATACAGTCATACATATATATAATATATCAGATACAGTCATACATACATATAATATATCAGGTACAGTCATACATACATATAATATATCAGATACAGTCATACATACATATAATATATCAGGTACAGTCATACATACATATAATATATCAGGTACAGTCATACATACATATAATATATCAGGTACAGTCATACATACATATAATATATCAGGTACAGTCATACATACATATAATATATCAGATACAGTCATACATACATATAATATATCAGATACAGTCATACATACATATAATATATCAGGTACAGTCTTACATACATATAATATATCAGATACAGTCATACATACATATAATATATCAGGTACAGTCATACATACATATAATATATCAGGTACAGTCATACATACATATAATATATCAGACACAGTCATTCATACATAAATATATCATGTACAGTCATACATACATATAATATATTCAGATACAGTCATACATACATATAATATATCAGGTACAGTCATACATACATATAATATATCAGACACAGTCATACATACATATAATATATCATGTACAGTCATACATACATATAATATATCAGATACAGTCATACATACATATAATATATCAGGTACAGTCATACATACATATAATATATCAGATACAGTCATACATACATATAATATATCAGGTACAGTCATACATACATATAATATATCAGGTACAGTCATACATACATATAATATATCAGATACAGTCATACATACATATAATATATCAGGTACAGTCATACATACATATAATATATCAGGTACAGTCATACATACATATAATATATCAGGTACAGTCATACATACATATAATATTATCATACATACATATAATATATCATGTACAGTCATACATACATATAATATATCAGATACAGTCATACATACATATAATATATCAGTACAGTCAAACATACATATAATATATCAGGTACAGTCATACATACATATAATATATCATGTACAGTCATACATACATATAATATATCAGATACAGTCATACATACATATAATATATCAGATACAGTCAAACATACATATAATATATCAGGTACAGTCATACATACATATAATATATCATGTACAGTCATACATACATATAATATATCAGGTACAGTCATACATACATATAATATATCAGGTACAGTCATACATACATATAATATATCAGATACAGTCATACATACATATAATATATCAGATACAGTCATACCAGGTTACATATAAATATGTCATAGTAATATATTGCAATTAATACATTTTTATTATAATCAGAGTACACGTCATTAACAACATTTAAATATATTAATTGTAATACAGTTCATATACATTCTAAAAATGTAAAATATCATTAACAATACAATTCATTTCAATATACATAATACATATTTCTAATGTCCAAATCATACCAAGATAATTAATGACATATAATTGGCTATATAGAAATTTAACAAGTAACACATGTGAGGGCATGGACCCATAGTACATACACCTACACTTGTACCTCTTTTTTACCTGTAGTTTACCCCTCAGGCACTATACATATAATGTGAGGTGTGAGACACATATAGCCTGTGAATACAACTCACAAAGGTCCTACATGCACTTATATAACATCTGTTATCACTAATAGCATAATCTATATGAAGGCAAAAGTATAGATGATATCTCATAATAGTCCTCACCGCCCACCTGCCAAGAAAATTAAAACAGAAGTCTTTTTCAGTTTTCTATCCCATTACACCCCCCGTCATATCCCACGTAAAGAGACACAACTCAGGTCTTAAATTCAATGCTTTAAATGAGAGATGTTGTGACCCATTAAAGCTCTAGGAAAAGATAATCCTTGCTGATATCACACATTCGTCTATTTTAGCTAGCAAGCATTTATAGCATATACAAGCCACTTCTGCTCCAGTAGAGAGATTGTTTAGTGCTGCTGCCAAAGTATTCCAATCACACATAATCAGACTGTCTGATGATAATTTTCAAGCTGATGATGATAAAATGCAATTCAAAAACATGAATACCTGGTACCTAAAGTTGACACATTTGCCAATGTTACTGCTAGGTCCAATAAAAATGTACATGTAAAACTAATACACCCTACCAGTACTCAATTGTAACTTGCGGTTTATGTGAAGTGAACATGTGTTCTGTCAGAATTTACTGATATTGACTTATATATTCTGTATCAATGCTAAATTGTATGATGTTTATCAAAAATTAAACATATTAGGAAAATGTAATGTGTAATTGTAATTAATTACTTTTTGAATGTAATTGTAATTGTAATTAATTACATTTACAAAACTGAGTAATTGTAATTGTAATTTGTAATTGACTTTAGACCAAGTAATTGTAAATTGTAATTAATTACATTGCAATGTAATTGACCCCAACCCTGAGTCATACATACATATAATATATCAGGTACAGTCATACATACATATAATATATCTTGTACAGTCATACATACATATAATATATCAGGTACAGTCATACATACATATAATATATCAGGTACAGTCATACATACATATAATATATCAGATACAGTCATTCATACATATAATATATCAGGTACAGTCATTCATACATATAATATATCAGTTACAGTCATACATACATATAATATATCAGGTACAGTCATACATACATATAATATTATCATACATACATATAATATATCAGGTACAGTCATTCATACATATAATATATCAGATACAGTCAAACATATATATAATATATCAGGTACAGTCATTCATACATATAAATATATCAGATACAGTTATTCATACATATAATATATCAGATACAGTCATACATACATATAATATATCAGATACAGTCATTTCATACATATAATATATCAGGTACAGTCATACATACATATAATATATCAGTTACAGTCAAACATACATATAATATATCAGATACAGTCATACATACATATAATATATCAGATACAGTCATTCATACATATAATATATCAGATACAGTCATTCATACATATAATATATCAGATACAGTCATACATACATATAATATATCAGACACAGTCATTCATACATATAATATATCAGGTACAGTCATACATACATATAATATATCAGGTACAGTCATACATACATATAATATATCAGGTACAGTCATACATACATATAATATATCAGATACAGTCATACATACATATAATATATCAGATACAGTCATACATACATATAATATATCAGATACAGTCTTACATACATATAATATATCAGATACAGTCATACATACATATAATATATCAGGTACAGTCATACATACATATAATATATCAGGTACAGTCATACATACATATAATATATCAGACACAGTCATTCATACATAAAATATATCATGTACAGTCATACATACATATAATATATCAGATACAGTCATACATACATATAATATATCAGGTACAGTCATACATACATATAATATATCAGACACAGTCATTCATACATATAATATATCATGTACAGTCATACATACATATAATATATCAGATACAGTCATACATACATATAATATATCAGATACAGTCATACATACATATAATATATCAGGTACAGTCATACATACATATAATATATCTTGTACAGTCATACATACATATAATATATCAGGTACAGTCATACATACATATAATATATCAGGTACAGTCATACATACATATAATATTATCATACATACATTTAATATATCATGTACAGTCATACATACATATAATATATCAGATGCAGTCATACATACATATAATATTATCATACATACATATAAATATATCATGTACAGTCATACATACATATAATATATCAGATACAGTCATACACATACATATAATATATCAGGTACAGTCAAACATACATATAATATATCAGGTACAGTCATACATACATATAATATATCATGTACAGTCATACATACATATAATATATCAGATACAGTCATACATACATATTATATATCAGATACAGTCAAACATACATATAATATATCAGGTACAGTCATACATACATATTAATATATCATGTACAGTCATACATACATATAATATATCAGGTACAGTCATACATACATATAATATATCATGTACAGTCATACATACATATAATATATCAGATACAGTCATACATACATATAATATATCAGGTACAGTCAAACATACATATAATATATCAGGTACAGTCATTCATACATATAATATATCAGATACAGTCAAACATATATATAATATATCAGGTTCAGTCATACATACATATAACATATCAGGTACAGTCAAACATACATATAATATATCAGGTACAGTCATACATACATATAATATATCAGATACAGTCATTCATACATATAATATATCAGATACAGTCAAACATACATATAATATATCAGGTACAGTCATACATACATATAATATATCAGATACAGTCAAACATACATATAATATATCAGATACAGTCATTCATACATATAATATATCAGATACAGTCATACATACATATAATATATCAGGTACAGTCATTCATACATATAATATATCAGATACAGTCATACATACATATAATATATCAGGTACAGTCATACATACATATAATATATCAGACACAGTCATTCATACATAATAATATATCATGTACAGTCATACATACATATAATATATCAGATACAGTCATACATACATATAATATATCAGATACAGTCATACATACATATAATATATCAGGTACAGTCATACATACATATAATATATCTTGTACAGTCATACATACATATGATATATCAGGTACAGTCATACATACATATAATATATCAGGTACAGTCATACATACATATAATATTATCATACATACATTTAATATATCATGTACAGTCATACATACATATAATATATCAGATGCAGTCATACATACATATAATATTATCATACATACATATAATATATCATGTACAGTCATACATACATATAATATATCAGATACAGTCATACATACATATAATATATCAGGTACAGTCAAACATACATATAATATATCAGGTACAGTCATACATACATATAATATATCATGTACAGTCATACATACATATAATATATCAGATACAGTCATACATACATATTATATATCAGATACAGTCAAACATACATATAATATATCAGGTACAGTCATACATACATATAATATATCATGTACAGTCATACATACATATAATATATCAGGTACAGTCATACATACATATAATATATCATGTACAGTCATACATACATATAATATATCAGATACAGTCATACATACATATAATATATCAGGTACAGTCAAACATACATATAATATATCAGGTACAGTCATTCATACATATAATATATCAGATACAGTCAAACATATATATAATATATCAGGTACAGTCATACATACATATAACATATCAGGTACAGTCAAACATACATATAATATATCAGGTACAGTCATACATACATATAATATATCAGATACAGTCATTCATACATATAATATATCAGATACAGTCAAACATACATATAATATATCAGGTACAGTCATACATACATATAATATATCAGATACAGTCAAACATACATATAATATATCAGATACAGTCATACATACATATAATATATCAGATACAGTCATACATACATATAATATATCAGGTACAGTCATTCATACATATAATATATCAGATACAGTCATACATACATATAATATATCAGGTACAGTCATACATACATATAATATATCAGATACAGTCATTCATACATATAATATATCAGGTACAGTCATACATACATATAATATATCAGTTACAGTCAAACATACATATAATATATCAGATACAGTCATTCATACATATAATATATCAGATACAGTCATACATACATATAATATATCAGGTACAGTCATACATACATATAATATATCAGATACAGTCATACATACATATAATATATCAGATACAGTCATTCATACATATAATATATCAGATACAGTCATACATACATATAATATATCAGATACAGTCATACATACATATAATATATCAGTTACAGTCATACATACATATAATATATCAGATACAGTCATTCATACATATAATATATCAGATACAGTCATACATACATATGATATATCAGGTACAGTCATACATACATATAATATATCAGATACAGTCATACATATATATATACTATATCAGGTACAGTCATACATACATATAATATATCAGGTACAGTCATACATACATATAATATATCAGATTCAGTCTTACATACATATAATATATCAGATACAGTCATACATACATATAATATATCAGGTACAGTCATACATACATATAATATATCAGGTACAGTCATACATACATATAATATATCAGGTACAGTCATACATACATATAATATATCAGATACAGTCATACATACATATAATATATCAGGTACAGTCATACATACATATAATATATCAGATACAGTCATACATACATATAATATATCAGGTACAGTCATACATACATATAATATATCAGATACAATCATACATACATATAATATATCAGGTACAGTCATACATACATATAATATATCAGGTACAGTCATACATACATATAATATATCAGGTACAGTCATACATACATATAATATATCAGATACAGTCATACATATATATAATATATCAGATACAGTCATACATACATATAATATATCAGGTACAGTCATACATACATATAATATATCAGATACAGTCATTCATACATATAATATATCAGATACAGTCATACATACATATAATATATCAGGTACAGTCATACATACATATAATATATCAGATACAGTCATTCATACATATAATATATCAGGTACAGTCATACATACATATAATATATCTTGTACAGTCATACATACATATAATATATCAGATACAGTCATACATACATATAATATATCAGATACAGTCATTCATACATATAATATATCAGATACAGTCATACATACATATAATATATCAGACACAGTCATTCATACATATAATATATCAGGTACAGTCAAACATACATATAATATATCAGGTACAGTCATACATACATATAATATATCAGGTACAGTCATACATACATATAATATATCAGATACAGTCATACATACATATAATATATCAGATACAGTCATACATACATATAATATATCAGATACAGTCATACATACATATAATATATCAGATACAGTCATACATACATATAATATATCAGGTACAGTCATACATACATATAATATATCAGGTACAGTCATACATACATATAATATATCAGATACAGTCATCCATCATTCATACATAAAATATATCATGTACAGTCATACATACATATAATATATCAGATACAGTCATACATACATATAATATATCAGGTACAGTCATACATACATATAATATATCAGGTACAGTCAAACATATATATGATATACTTACGACGTAAGTGTATTTGTGTATGATATATCATTCTTATTCCTCCCAGAATCATACTGATATTAGTGTATTTGTGTTGATATATCATTCTTATTCCTCCCAGAATCATACTGATATTAGTGTATTTGTGTTGATGTATCGTTCTTATTCCTCCCAGAATCATACTGATATTAGTGTATTTGTGTTGATGTATCATTCTTATTCCTCCCAGTTGATCATATCGTTCTTATTCCTCCCAGAATCATACTGATATTAGTGTATTTGTGTTGATGTATCGTTCTTATTCCTCCCAGAATCATACTGATATTAGTGTATTTGTGTATGATATATCATTCTTATTCCTCCCAGAATCATACTGATATTAGTGTATTTGTGTTGATATATCATTCTTATTCCTCCCAGAATCATACTGATATTAGTGTATTTGTGTTGATATATCATTCTTATTCCTCCCAGAATCATACTGATATTAGTGTATTTGTGTTGATGTATCATTCTTATTCCTCCCAGAATCATACTGATATTAGTGTATTTGTGTTGATATATCATTCTTATTCCTCCCAGAATCATACTGATATTAGTGTATTTGTGTATGATGTATCATTCTTATTCCTCCCAGAATCATACTGATATTAGTGTATTTGTGTTGATATATCATTCTTATTCCTCCCAGAATCATACTGATATTAGTGTATTTGTGTTGATATATCATTCTTATTCCTCCCAGAATCATACTGATATTAGTGTATTTGTGTTGATATATCATTCTTAATCCTCCCAGAATCATACTGATATTAGTGTATTTGTGTTGATATATCGTTCTTCCTCCTTCCAGGTTCATACTGACATAGAACAGCTCTTTGAGAAGTTTGCAACGCAATCTCAGCCGGTGATGATTGGATCCAAGATGGCCGCTGGACTATCAAACATCTATCTGCCACCACTACCACCTCCTGTCGACCCATTTATCCCTAAACCAAAGGCTACATCCCCGCCCTTCAACCTTAAACCGGACATCACTCCCAAAAACACAGTCCCTAATCGGACTTCCCTAAAGTAAGTCCAATAGGAACAGAAAGAGCCCTTTTGTCGGTGTGTTGGCAATGATAAGATGATCAAATTAATGTCAGAATGAAGATAGCAAGGATATTGCTCACCGAGCATGTTAAGACAACCCCAGCAATGTTATATGAAGTGTAATTCTCATCAAACTCAGTTGAATGTACCATATTGGACTAATAAGTGCCCTTATTTTTGTAAGTGCCCCTTCCTTAGATGTTTTGAGACATTAAGTTTACTCATGTTGACTCAGACAGACAAAAATTATGAAAACCTTGATGATTTCTCTATATGATTTCTTTAGTAAATTCACTAATTATTATTGACTTGGTTGTGTGAAATATCAGACCCAATTTGGTCCTTATTGAACTCCCCTTCAGTATTCTAACCGCCCTGGGCGCATATTGGGTCGAATACAGTAGATATAGGTAGTGAATTAAACACATCCTTTGTAAAGGAAGAATTTCCTCTATTTCCTCTATCAACTCTTCCCCTGCAGCCAGTTGGGGCTTTCTGGTCTATATTTCATTAGAAAGACTAACTTTTGGCCTAACTTATGCCAGGTAAGGGATTAAGTCCAAAATTAAAGTTACTTGCATGGTACTACGTTTCATTTCATCAAGCAGTCTATATGACCAGTGGTAAGTTTGGACTAAGATATGGACTAAAGTTAGTCATGACTATCCAAAGTCATAAGTACTCACCTTCAAAGATAATATTGAATTGAAATTTTTTGGAAGGGGGGTACTTTTTAAGCAGAATAAAAAGTATCCTCCCTCCCATTTCCTCTGGGGTAGGGATAAGCAGGGTTATGGATCACAGATAGTTGTATATTATACCACTGGAGTCCTTTTTACATATTTCAACCTCAACCATTTGAGACCAAAAATATAAGAATTAATTCGCTTTAAGATTGGAATTTTTGGTAGGGGGTTACATTTAATGCAGAATAAAGAGTACCCCCCTATTCCCCTGGGATAGGAAGGAGTTGTAGGTTGGGTCAGAAAAATTTTTAAATAACCGCTACAAGGTCACTTAACAAAATTTTGCTTGAAGATTGAAATTTTTAGGTCACCTGACCATATACAATGTCTGAATTGTTTGTCAAAGAAAATGTGAACGTTTTTAGCCAGATGATCTTTAAGGCCAATTGGACCAAGTTGTGTTTATAATAAATTATAGATAATGTGTTAATATTTGTTAAATCTAGCACTTGATCATGCAGCCATATGTTTGTTGTAGGGAAGAGATCATGCTCGCTACTGCCCTGTATGAACCTCCTGTGGACTTCAGAAAGAGGACAAGCTTTGATTTGAGAAGGATTGTGGAAGATCAAGTATGTTTACCTATCAGATCATGAGGGCTGTGGTCATGGTCTTACGACCTTTATGATCAAGTTTGAACCGTTATTGGGCAATATGGAGTACACCCCTGATACATTTAGTTGTGTATCATTACAGATGAGTTTGCCATAGTCACCATCTAAAATTAGGCCAAGAAGGGGTCAATCACTTTGTGGCATTTCACGGCCACTCATTGATAAGAGAAATATTTTTACATGAAGATGCTATGTTAAATTCTCTCACATCAAGTTAGTAAATCATACCTTTACCACGTTGTTTTGGGATCTCGAAATTTCCATATAGCTTACATGGTAAACATAAACTTTCTCCCAAATTAATTACTCTGCTTTGTCCTTATAGTTCTAACACCACAAGACTGACAGCAGCAATATTTACTTTGACAGGATTGACAGTGGCTTTATTTACTTTGCCACGACTGGACAGCCTCCATATTTACTTTGACACGACTGACAGTAGCCATATTTACTTTGACACGACTGACAGTGCCCATATTTTTCTCAAAATGTCTGACAGTGGCCATATTTATTTGACTGACTGACAGTGGCCATATTTACTTTGACTGACTGACAGTGGCCATATTTACTTTGACTGACTGACAGTGGCCATATTTACTTTGACTGACTGACAGTGGCCATATTTACTTTGACTGACTGACAGTAGCCATATTTACTTTGACTGACTGACAGTGACCATATACTTTGACACAGCTGACAGCAGCCATATTTACTTTGACTGACCGACAGTGGCCATATTTTTTTTGACACAACTGTCAGTGGCCATATTTACTTTGACACGGCAAACAGCGGCCATTTTTACTTAGATTGACTGACAGTTGCCATATTTACTTAGTCATGACTGACAGTGGCCATATTCTTTGACATGACTGTCAGTGTCCATATACTTTGACACAACTGACAGCAGCCACATCTACTTTGACATGACTGACAGTGGCCATATACTTTGACATGACTGACAGTTGTCATATATACTTTGTATGGAGCTACCCTATGTTTTACATTTGGTTTTTGATCTTTTCAGTGGCGTAAGGAACTGCAAAGAGATATGGAAGAGGAAGAGAAACAGAGACAACAGGAGTTATCTGCCAATAACACGGCAGAGGAGGAGAGGCAGCGATATGTGGCACATGTACGGGCAGAGAAACTGGCCAATAACAAACGCAGTCCAGTACTCGTCAGCCCCCCACACATGTAGGCTGGGTAAACACAGTCCAGTACTCGTCAGCTCCCCACACATGTAAGCTGGGTGTCTAATGATCTGGACAACATAAAGTCGTCAGTGACAGGAGTTCCTTTACACTCTATATTGTTCTAAGTATGAACAGATGATAAGGATACATATATTGTGAGAGTCACATCTCTATAGCTGTTGCTTTACACATCAGTTTGGTCTTTTTTCCGTTGAATTACAGTTGGGTAATTTAAGATAGAGATTTGCTGACACACATTGCTGATGAACCCATATGCTTTGGCTTCTAGGATTTTTTTAGCCCACCATTATCAGAATTTGGGACTGATCAGTTTAAATAGATCAAAGATAATGGGCGATTTCTATGAAGTACTTGAGACTTTGATACCGGTACATGATGCCAATATATAGTATCGTTAATCAATTTTAGATATACTGTATGTACCTGTTTTAAAAAGTACTGATACTCTTATTGCTATTTTGAAAGATAGACACACTTTTCTTAGGAAATCCACATACAACAGTGACTAAATGAAGGAGGCAGATCATTAAAAGTCTTGCAATGCTGTTTTATGATGAAAAATAGCAACATATATACTTTCCTATACAATTACCATGTTAAATCTGTGTGTAACTGTAGTAAATTAATCAACCAGAATATTTCTTCAAAAGTTTCAGTATCGGCATCGGTAAAATACCAGTATCAATGGTACTGGTATGGAATTTCATTCCTAAAGGTATCTAAGCCTACTTGAGTCGGATGTTGAGAATAGCTAGTACATGGTAACATTAAGTTTAGCTAGATGTGAAGATCTTCAGCTATTGTATATCAATTACAATTAATGTTGTTTATTTTGTTTGAATCGGCCTATTTAAAAAAAAATAATTTAAACATATCTGTCTAAAGCTTACAAGTATAGTCTATTTCCAAAGCCAATGTATTTTCAAGCTTCATTAATTATCTTTGATTAAGAAATTCAAGGCCTACTTTCAAGATTGGCCATTTATGTCATGGCGCTGTGTCCATAATGTCCCTCCGTTTCCTTTAAATTGCTACTTGTCATAGAGCTCTACATGGATTGTAGCCAAATTTGGCCAGAAACATCCTTGGAGGCAGGGGAACAGTTTTGTATAAATTTTGGCCCTGACCACCTGGGGCAGGAGGGGCAGGGCCCAATAGGGGAAATAGAGGTAAATTCTTTCAGAAAAGGAACAATGAACCTGTATTCAGAACAGTACTTGGCATTACAAACCAGGTGAGGGATACAGGCCCTCTCGGTCTCTTGTTTATTCAGGCTTAATTATTATCAAGATTTTAGGGTATTCTTTCTCCAGTATTCCATTGAAAATCATAAGGTTTGGTAAATTAGCTATGAAAATTGTTCAATTGGACAAAAATATAGTATGTTTGTCTAATAAACGTATGGTTACCACACACAAAATATGTATTGTAAAATTCTTGCTTTTTATGTCATGTATGATTACTTTTATAATGTATATAGAAACTTTGTAGTAAATAAAACTAAAACTGCGGAAATCTCAATATTGTTTTATTATATTTTATTAGAGAATTGCTAATTTCTATTCAACTTTGTCCATCCTCATGATTTATGCATTATATTCACCTTGAATTATGTGTCCATAAACAATTTATATTAATTTGCAACTTCCACAAAACTACTTAAAGGGACCATTCAGTGAAGCTAATTCTGTTACATAACCACGAACAAAATATGACATTTATGTATTGTTCTATGTTCCTTATGAAACATACAACAAAAAATATTGACAAAATCCACGACATTGTTCAGTATTTGAATTGATAACGTTGAAATTTCAAATGGTAAAGCAATATAATTAAGTAGGTACATATATGCTGTAACCACAACCAAGTTAATGTCGGATATTTAAACAAATGCAATACATAAGCACCGTGGAGTTTATGAAAATGTTTCCAGCTCACCTGGCACGAAGGGCAGGTGAGCTTATTTCATGGCGCAGCGCCATCGTACGTCCGTCAACATTTCCTTTAAATCGCTACTAGTCATAGAGTTCCATATGGATTGTGACCGAATTTGGCCAGAATCATCCTCTGGGGAAGGGGAACAGAGTTTGTATAAATTTTGGCTCTTGAACCCCTGGGGGGAGGAAGGGTGGGGCCCAATAGTGGAAATAGAGGTAAAGCCTTTAAATCGCTACTAGTCATAGAGTTCTGCATGGATTGTATCTGAGTTAGGCCAGAATCATTCTCTAGGGAAAGGGAACAGAGTTTGTATAAATTTTGGCTCTGTATTTGTATTGATAACATTACTTGGCATTACAAACCAGGAGAGCATTTCAGACCCTCTATGTCATTTGTTAAGACAGGAGCATGCACCTAATAAGGTTACCACACTACTGTAAGAACAATTTCAGTAGATCTAGACAAAAGTTGCCTAACTCCACTAGCAAGGGCCTGAGGGTTTGGCATACAAGACGTCTGACCACAGTGTTTAACATTTCATCCGCATTTCACCACACGGTTCAAAAAGGCTAAAATATTTAAATGACTTCTTCTCAAGAACTAAAAGGCCTAGGGTACTGATATTGGGCCTGTAGCATGCTGGGATGAAGGGTTACTAAATTTGTTCAAATGAATGACATTGACCTTCATTCAAGGCCACGGGGGTCAAAAAGGCTAAAATATTGAAATGACTTCTTCTCATTAACCAAAAGGCCCAGGGTACTAATATTGGGCATGTAGCATGCTGGGATGAAGGGCTACTAAGTTTGTGCAAATGAGTGACCTTGACCTTCATTCAAGGTCACAGGTTTCACAAAGTTCAAATAGGCTGAAACGTCTTTAAACAAATTCTTAACAACCAAGAGGCCTAGAGACCTGATATTGGGCCTCTGACATGTTGGGATGAAGGGCTACCAAGTGTGTTCAAATGAATAACCTTGAACTTCATTCAAGGTCACAGGGTCAAATAGTCTAAAATCTTTAAACAACTTCTTGTTAATAATCAAGAGGCCTAATATTGAGTCTATATCATGCTGGGATGAAGGGCTACCAAGTTTGTTCAAATGAATGACTTTCATTCAAGGTCACAAGGGTCAAATCGGCTATGATCTTTAAATAATTTCTTTTCAATAACTAAGATACCTAGAGACATGATATTTAGCCTGTGACATCCTGGGATGAAGTGCTACCAAGTTTATTCAAATAAATGACCTTGACCTTCCTTCAAATACAAAGTACGGGACATGACACCTTCAAAGGAGATTGTGGATGAACACAGTTATGGGTAACTGTTTATTTATCACCACAAGCGTAGATATACTGGACAGGGAGTTGGCTTTCATATTATTTACCAAGTGTTGCGGAACAAGTGTTTCCATTATTTTGCACACAACTGACGTAAAACTGAGGGCCTGTAATTTCCAGCGAGTGATTTGTTCCCTTTTGGGTAGATCGCACATACATGTGCTTTTATCCATCCTGTTGGTACCGGTACCATTCCCATTTCTAGACTGATTGTAAAATAGTGTTAGCGGCGATGCAATTGTATTTGCCAGTTTCTTGAGTTGAGAAGTCGTGGGTGTACTCCATCTGGTCCCGGGGATTTATTAATGTTGAGATTTAAAATTGCTTTCTGTGTTTCTTCATTTGTAAATATCAAGTTTCCCATCTCTGTTCTGATATACTTTTTTGTGGAATTTCAGGAATATCATCATTGGGCTCTGTGACACAAATACACCTTCACAAGACTTAACTTGGTAACAATGGTTTGATGAATATTTGGCGGGAAGTATAAGTCATTTTGTCGTAAACATGTCCGAATATAGTTCCACAACAATACGTTTATTGTTCAAGTACCTATAGAAAGCCAGATTAAAAAAGTTAGTGAAGTAAGTAGGAATGCGTGGAATAGTTGTTCACCAATTAAAATGATTTGTTATTATACATACGTTATGCAATTAAGACTTTTGAATATTAATGAGTGCCTGTTTGCTTATAATGATATCACTAGATCTTATTTGCATATGTCGGCAAATAATTAATGCTTTCGCATTTTGGCCTTCCTGTAGATGATTTAATTGTGGTAGAAACAGGTCAGACACCTCATGGTTGTTATAGATACGGAATTAATTCCACACTCATAAGTTATTTTTTTTAAAGTTACAAAAGACATGTACTTTTCAAAAATAACTCACTCGTGTGAAATAGATTCCATATCCAACAAGCACTCGTTGTGTAACCTATATACATTTTAAAGCCGTCATTTATAGTGCCGACTTCAGTATTGAAGTTGGAAGATTTTAGTTTCGTAGATCGATACATAAATTTTATATCTATTATTCTGTATAAATTCATCAATTACCAACAATAAAGTCACTAAATGTTTCTATAATACATTTTATTTTCATTAAAATTATATTCGAAAAACCCATTACTTACATGTAGTAATAGTCAAAGAAAATGGCACATTATGAAGCAAAAAAACTGACGACAGTGTAGAATCCTGGGAAGCTGGTCATACACACATGAACCAAGGGAGGTAACTGATGATACAAATACATTGTGCATAGAATATTATACAAGATTTTGGCCGGCACAACCTTTGATATAGCTTGCAGGTGCGAGGGTTACCATGATCTTTATCTCTAAATTGCCTGAGCCATCGTTACATAAAGTTGAAATTTTTCAATGATTTTTTTTTTTTTTTTTTAATTTTTATTCAGGATTTTCATTCAGTACAATATACAAATACACTCAATAGACTCTCAAACACATACATACATACATACATACATACATACATACATACATACATACATACATACATACATACATACATACATACATACATACATACATACATACATACATACATACATACATACATACTGTTAAAAAACCAATATCTAACACATGCATATACATCCACACACATACAATAACTACTAAATATGTGGCTTAAATTTTGTGGGTAGTGGTACATAAGGAGTAAAATAAGACAAATTTGGTGTTTGAGGATTATAAAAAATCAATTATATTGCACTGAATATCAAGGAAAAGAATCAAAGACAGGATTAGAAGAAAAAGAAAAAAAGAGCGACAGAGTAAAAAAAAAATATGAAGAAAAGATGAAAAAGTCTCGGGAGGATGGAGAGGTAGGAATAAAATGATCAACTGAATACAATATAATAATAAAAATGGTTATTATTTCTGGTCCATGGGCGTCTCGCATGGTGTATAGTAGTGTAAAGAGACAGTGACAAATTCTTTTCACTTATAAATCCTATAAATTACGAATTAACATATATTATGTGCAAAACATGTTTTATGGTTTACCATTAACATATATATTATACACATTTTGTGACCGCTGACCGGTGGTTTTTCTACGGGTACTCCGGCTTTCCTCCACCAACAAACCTGGCACGTCCTTACATGACCCTGGCTGTTAATAGGACGTAAAACTAAACAAACAAACAAACAAACATACACATTTTGTAAGTACCACAAGAGATCCCAGAGGGATCTTGGCGCCCACCAAAGAAAGATCTATGTCTGGCAATGGAAAGAGGGATCTTTTCTCTGCTTTTCAACTACATACTACATAGGAAACACAGATCCCTTAAGGACTTTCTGACTTCAACAATCAAAATCTAAGATGGCAGCCTATTGACCATCTTGTTCACTGATCGGTCCCAAAATCTGCACAATTACAGCCCTAGGGGAACCTGCATATGGAATTTGAGGTAGATCCCTTCAGTACTTTCTGAGAAATAGCAGTATCAAACTTCAGCTATCAAAATCCAAGATGTGGCCTGTAGGCCATCTTGTTCACCAATCAGTCCAAAATCTAATATGCACAACTATAGGGCCCAAGGGGAAACCAGCACGTGCAATTAAGACAGATCTCTTTAATACTTCCTGAGAAATAGTGGTAACATACATTGTAAGTATTATATACATGTTTTCTTTACAACAAGAAACTATACATGAGATGAGATGACGATATTATGCATTTGTAAATTGTTTGAATGTGATAACTTTGAAATAACTTCTCAATAAAAAAAATTTAAATTAAAAAAAAAATTGTTTCCTATTTCTTGAATTTTGTGCCATGAACCTTAAAGGGACAATTCAATCTAAGACAACATTAAAATTTGTACATATATCGGGGAAAAAACCGTTCTTATGGAAATTAGATCAGTCGGTTTTACTGTGATATGCTCGAAAAGCCCATGGTGGTGAAATGTGTGTGAAACTTTCAGACTCGCTCGCTGTCCGCCATTACACATTGTGGTCGAACATCTTGTATGCCAAACCCTGTCCCTTGCTCGTAGAGTAATGCAACTTTTGTCTAGAACTGCTCAAATCGCTCTGACAGTAATGGTTTACCTTATTAGATGAATTGTCTTGCCTAAGAATCATTTTATTACCTCCTCAGTGGTTATGTAGTTCATTTGTTTAACGTGCGTGACTTTGGCTCGGGAATTGGTACAGAGTACATACTGTACCTGCTTAATCGTATTGATCAACGATTTGTAGTTACAACGGTATCAATTAAAATACTTAAAAATAACGTGGAATTTGTCAATATCTTGAGTTAAATGTTTCATAAGAAATGTAGAACAATACATTTATGCCATATTTTGCTTCTTGGTTATGTAAAAGAATTAGCCTGAGTGAATTGTCCCTTTAATAACCACCTAATAAAGAGGAATTAGATGTCATTTACTAGCAAATTCATATGTTTTGTTCCTTTTGACACAAAATTCAAGAAATAGAACGCACATTTTATGAACTTAAAATGTTTACAAATCATCAAAACATATATTAGACTAGAACATCGTTTGTAACCTATGTATGCAATCTGAGAAAGATCCCTTCTCTACTTTCTGAGAAACAGTGGTTTCAAGAATTGTTTACAGATTTCTGAAGGACATGTCACGTACCTAGGCTGACTTAAGTCTGATGATGGTTGGCTAATTAAAAAGCTGTATAGATTGCTATAGAGGAACAACAGTGCCAAGAAATGTATCATGAGCAGGTAACTTGAGCAGGATTGGTTGTGTAAGTTTGTGAGGTCCGAGGGATAGCCCATCAAATGCATCTGTAATGTTGTAACCATCTTGATTGGTCAAACCAAAGTCTTGTAGAGTGGCATTAATGGGGGCAGGCATTCCATAAGAGGATCCATTTAGTATCGCTATGGCATAACTGCCTTTCTTTACCAGAGGTCTTGCCCAGCCAGACACCATACCTTGCTGTAAAAGTATAAACAATCATTACAAAAGTAATAATTGTAATTTAATGGTAATTTCTGCAATTTTTTTCTCACCATATGGATTTATGAAATTCTGTTCAAAATAGACTTGTTGCCAGAGTGGATGACTAATACCCCCCCCCCCCTCCACAGCACTTTTGTAATAACCCCCATTAATAGGGTACATTGCATAGAGTCTACTCAACTCCCTTTTATGTCAGAGTTCTGTGTATCAAATTTTATCAAAATCTGTCAACTAGTTTATGAGGAGTTTGTTGTACAAAGTTGTGTCTACAGACAGGTGGGCAGACGGACAACCGATTCCAGTATCCCCCTTTAACTTTGTTGCAGGGGTATACTAACTTAAACCTGCTTTAAAGATGCTCCACCGCTGACAAATCGTAATTTTTCACTATCAAAAACAGGAGCAGACTATTAAGTATTTTTCTTCAGTTACAAAAATTACTTATTTTACACCATTACCACCATTGAAAAATTTGAGCTTCTAATTTTACTTCAAGTTAAAAACATGAAATATAATTAATTGCATCCCGAAAAAATTCCGTGACCCTATATCCTATATGGAATGAAGTACTGATTGTGCATACACCAAAGGTGAAATAAATTATTTTTTCATTAATCTTTGTGTTAATTAGACATATATATACATGATTAAACACCAATTATTGTTCAAATGATGAATATCATTTATGCTCTGTCGGCGGTGGAGCATCTTTAAACATGAGACAATCAGAAGATGCTTAGATGACAGATAATATTTATCTATTGAACATATGACCTGTATTAGGTCCCTGACTAAAGTAAAATATATTTACATCAGTCCATGCATGCTGCCACATGATCTGTGCCTGTATCCCTAAAGGGTCCTGGTTGATAGCAATAACACGCTTATTAAGGAGAAGGTTGCGGGATGATGGCTTGATGTTTCTCAGGTCCACTGACATGAAGAGTGGGGCAGCAAACATGGCCCACATACCAAACTGGGATCTTTCTTCACCATCACTCAGACTGTAGTCTCCTACAATCAGCTGTCAAACAAAGTAAACATACTGTAGTCTCCAACAATCAGCTGTCAAACAAAGTAAACATACTGTAGTCTCCAACAATCAGCTGACAAATAAACTAAACATACTGTAGTCTCCAACAATCAGCTGTCAAACAAAGTAAACATACTGTAGTCTCCAACAATCAGCTGTCAAACAAAGTAAACATACTGTAGTCTCCAACAATCAGCTGTCAAACAGAGTGTACATACTGTAGTCTCCAACAATCAGCTGTCAAACAAAGTAAACATACTGTAGTCTCCAACAATCAGCTGTCAAACAAAGTAAACATACTGTAGTCTCCAACACAATCAACAAGCTGTCAAACATACTGTAAACATACATAACATACGTAGTCTCCAACAATCAGCTGTCAAACAAAGTAAACATACTGTAGTCTCCAACAATCAGCTGTCAAACAAAGTAAACATACTGTAGTCTCCAACAATCAGCTGTCAAACAAAGTAAACATACTGTAGTCTCCAACAATCAGCTGTCAAACAAAGTAAACATACTGTAGTCTCCAACAATCAGCTGTCAAACAAAGTAAACATACTGTAGTCTCCAACAATCAGCTGTCAAACAAAGTAAACATACTGTAGTCTCCAACAATCAGCTGTCAAACAAAGTAAACATACTGTAGTCTCCAACAATCAGCTGTCAAACAAAGTAAACATCTGTAGTCTCCAACAATCAGCTGTCAAACAAAGTAAACATACTGTAGTCTCCAACAATCAGCTGTCAAACAAAGTAAACATACTGTAGTCTCCAACAATCAGCTGTCAAACAAAGTAAACATACTGTAGTCCTCCAACAATCAGCTGTCAAATAAAGTAAACATACTGTAGTCTCCAACAATCAGCTGTCAAATAAAGTAAACATACTGTAGTCTCCAACAATCAGCTGTCAAACAAAGTAAACATACTGTAGTCTCCAACAATCAGCTGTCAAACAAAGTAAACATACTGTAGTCTCCAACAATCAGCTGTCAAACAAAGTAAACATACTGTAGTCTCCAACAATCAGCTGTCAAACAAAGTAAACATACTGTAGTCTCCAACAATCAGCTGTCAAACAAAGTAAACATACTGTAGTCTCCAACAATCAGCTGTCAAACAAAGTAAACATACTGTAGTCTCCAACAATCAGCTGTCAAACAAAGTAAACATACTGTAGTCTCCTCCAACAATCAGCTGTCAAACAAAGTAAACATACTGTAGTCTCCAACAATCAGCTGTCAAATAAAGTAAACATACTGTAGTCTCCAACAATCAGCTGTCAAACAAAGTAAACATACTGTAGTCTCCAACAATCAGCTGTCAAACAAAGTAAACATACTGTAGTCTCCAACAATCAGCTGTCAAACAAAGTAAACATACTGTAGTCTCCAACAATCAGCTGTCAAACAAAGTAAACATACTGTAGTCTCCAACAATCAGCTGTCAAACAAAGTAAACATACTGTAGTCTCCAACAATCAGCTGTCAAACAAAGTAAACATACTGTAGTCTCCAACAATCAGCTGTCAAACAAAGTAAACATACTGTAGTCTCCAACAATCAGCTGTCAAACAAAGTAAACATACTGTAGTCTCCAACAATCAGCTGTCAAACAAAGTAAACATACTGTAGTCTCCAACAATCAGCTGTCAAACAAAGTAAACATACTGTAGTCTCCAACAATCAGCTGTCAAACAAAGTAAACATACTGTAGTCTCCAACAATCAGCTGTCAAACAAAGTAAACATACTGTAGTCTCCAACAATCAGCTGTCAAACAAAGTAAACATACTGTAGTCTCCAACAATCAGCTGTCAAACAAAGTAAACATACTGTAGTCTCCAACAATCAGCTGTCAAACAAAGTAAACATACTGTAGTCTCCAACAATCAGCTGTCAAACAAAGTAAACATACTGTAGTCTCCAACAATCAGCTGTCAAACAAAGTAAACATACTGTAGTCTCCAACAATCAGCTGTCAAACAAAGTAAACATACTGTAGTCTCCAACAATCAGCTGTCAAACAAAGTAAACATACTGTAGTCTCCAACAATCAGCTGTCAAACAAAGTAAACATACTGTAGTCTCCAACAATCAGCTGTCAAACAAAGTAAACATACTGTAGTCTCCAACAATCAGCTGTCAAACAAAGTAAACATACTGTAGTCTCCAACAATCAGCTGTCAAACAAAGTAAACATACTGTAGTCTCCAACAATCAGCTGTCAAACAAAGTAAACATACTGTAGTCTCCAACAATCAGCTGTCAAACAAAGTAAACATACTGTAGTCTCCAACAATCAGCTGTCAAACAAAGTAAACATACTGTAGTCTCCAACAATCAGCTGTCAAACAAAGTAAACATACTGTAGTCTCCAACAATCAGCTGTCAAACAAAGTAAACATACTGTAGTCTCCAACAATCAGCTGTCAAACAAAGTAAACATACTGTAGTCTCCAACAATCAGCTGTGTCAAACAAAGTAAACATACTGTAGTCTCCAACAATCAGCTGTCAAACAAAGTAAACATACTGTAGTCTCCAACAATCAGCTGTCAAACAAAGTAAACATACTGTAGTCTCCAACAATCAGCTGTCAAACAAAGTAAACATACTGTAGTCTCCAACAATCAGCTGTCAAACAAAGTAAACATACTGTAGTCTCCAACAATCAGCTGTCAAACAAAGTAAACATACTGTAGTCTCCAACAATCAGCTGTCAAACAAAGTAAACATACTGTAGTCTCCAACAATCAGCTGTCAAACAAAGTAAACATACTGTAGTCTCCAACAATCAGCTGTCAAACAAAGTAAACATACTGTAGTCTCCAACAATCAGCTGTCAAACAAAGTAAACATACTGTAGTCTCCAACAATCAGCTGTCAAACAAAGTAAACATACTGTAGTCTCCAACAATCAGCTGTCAAACAAAGTAAACATACTGTAGTCTCCAACAATCAGCTGTCAAACAAAGTAAACATACTGTAGTCTCCAACAATCAGCTGTCAAACAAAGTAAACATACTGTAGTCTCCAACAATCAGCTGTCAAACAAAGTAAACATACTGTAGTCTCCAACAATCAGCTGTCAAACAAAGTAAAACATACAGTAGTCTAGTCCAACAATCAGCTGTCAAACAAAGTAAACATACTGTAGTCTCCAACAATCAGCTGTCAAACAAAGTAAACATACTGTAGTCTCCAACAATCAGCTGTCAAACAAAGTAAACATACTGTAGTCTCCAACAATCAGCTGTCAAACAAAGTAAACATACTGTAGTCTCCAACAATCAGCTGTCAAACAAAGTAAACATACTGTAGTCTCCAACAATCAGCTGTCAAACAAAGTAAACATACTGTAGTCTCCAACAATCAGCTGTCAAACAAAGTAAACATACTGTAGTCTCCAACAATCAGCTGTCAAACAAAGTAAACATACTGTAGTCTCCAACAATCAGCTGTCAAACAAAGTAAACATACTGTAGTCTCCAACAATCAGCTGTCAAACAAAGTAAACATACTGTAGTCTCCAACAATCAGCTGTCAAACAAAGTAAACATACTGTAGTCTCCAACAATCAGCTGTCAAAAAAAGTAAACATACTGTAGTCTCCAACAATCAGCTGTCAAACAAAGTAAACATACTGTAGTCTCCAACAATCAGCTGTCAAACAAAGTAAACATACTGTAGTCTCCAACAATCAGCTGTCAAACAAAGTAAACATACTGTAGTCTCCAACAATCAGCTGTCAAACAAAGTAAACATACTGTAGTCTCCAACAATCAGCTGTCAAACAAAGTAAACATACTGTAGTCTCCAACAATCAGCTGTCAAACAAAGTAAACATACTGTAGTCTCCAACAATCAGCTGTCAAACAAAGTAAACATACTGTAGTCTCCAACAATCAGCTGTCAAACAAAGTAAACATACTGTAGTCTCCAACAATCAGCTGTCAAACAAAGTAAACATACTGTAGTCTCCAACAATCAGCTGTCAAACAAAGTAAACATACTGTATACGTAGTCTCCAACAATCAGCTGTCAAACAAAGTAAACATACTGTAGTCTCCAACAATCAGCTGTCAAACAAAGTAAACATACTGTAGTCTCCAACAATCAGCTGTCAAACAAAGTAAACATACTGTAGTCTCCAACAATCAGCTGTCAAACAAAGTGTACCTGTCAACATACTGTAGTCTCCAACAATCAGCTGTCAAACAAAGTAAACATACTGTAGTCTCCAACAATCAGCTGTCAAACAAAGTAAACATACTGTAGTCTCCAACAATCAGCTGTCAAACAAAGTAAACATACTGTAGTCTCCAACAATCAGCTGTCAAACAAAGTAAACATACTGTAGTCTCCAACAATCAGCTGTCAAACAAAGTAAACATACTGTAGTCTCCAACAATCAGCTGTCAAACAAAGTAAACATACTGTAGTCTCCAACAATCAGCTGTCAAACAAAGTAAACATACTGTAGTCTCCAACAATCAGCTGTCAAACAAAGTAAACATACTGTAGTCTCCAACAATCAGCTGTCAAACAAAGTAAACATACTGTAGTCTCCAACAATCAGCTGTCAAACAAAGTAAACATACTGTAGTCTCCAACAATCAGCTGTCAAACAAAGTAAACATACTGTAGTCTCCAACAATCAGCTGTCAAACAAAGTAAACATACTGTAGTCTCCAACAATCAGCTGTCAAACAAAGTAAACATACTGTAGTCTCCAACAATCAGCTGTCAAACAAAGTAAACATACTGTAGTCTCCAACAATCAGCTGTCAAACAAAGTAAACATACTGTAGTCTCCAACAATCAGCTGTCAAACAAAGTAAACATACTGTAGTCTCCAACAATCAGCTGTCAAACAAAGTAACATAACGAGTCTCCACATCAGTTCAAAGTAAACAACATACTGTAGTCTCCAACAATCAGCTGTCAAACAAAGTAAACATACTGTAGTCTCCAACAATCAGCTGTCAAACAAAGTAAACATACTGTAGTCTCCAACAATCAGCTGTCAAACAAAGTAAACATACTGTAGTCTCCAACAATCAGCTGTCAAACAAAGTAAACATACTGTAGTCTCCAACAATCAGCTGTCAAACAAAGTAAACATACTGTAGTCTCCAACAATCAGCTGTCAAACAAAGTAAACATACTGTAGTCTCCAACAATCAGCTGTCAAACAAAGTAAACATACTGTAGTCTCCAACAATCAGCTGTCAAACAAAGTAAACATACTGTAGTCTCCAACAATCAGCTGTCAAACAAAGTAAACATACTGTAGTCTCCAACAATCAGCTGTCAAACAAAGTAAACATACTGTAGTCTCCAACAATCAGCTGTCAAACAAAGTAAACATACTGTAGTCTCCAACAATCAGCTGTCAAACAAAGTAAACATACTGTAGTCTCCAACAATCAGCTGTCAAACAAAGTAAACATACTGTAGTCTCCAACAATCAGCTGTCAAACAAAGTAAACATACTGTAGTCTCCAACAATCAGCTGTCAAACAAAGTAAACATACTGTAGTCTCCAACAATCAGCTGTCAAACAAAGTAAACATACTGTAGTCTCCAACAATCAGCTGTCAAACAAAGTAAACATACTGTAGTCTCCAACAATCAGCTGTCAAACAAAGTAAACATACTGTAGTCTCCAACAATCAGCTGTCAAACAAAGTAAACATACTGTAGTCTCCAACAATCAGCTGTCAAATAAAAAACATACTGTAGTCTCCAACAATCAGCTGTCAAACAAAGTAAACATACTGTAGTCTCCAACAATCAGCTGTCAAACAAAGTAAACATACTGTAGTCTCCAACAATCAGCTGTCAAACAAAGTAAACATACTGTAGTCTCCAACAATCAGCTGTCAAACAAAGTAAACATACTGTAGTCTCCAACAATCAGCTGTCAAACAAAGTAAACATACTGTAGTCTCCAACAATCAGCTGTCAAACAAAGTAAACATACTGTAGTCTCCAACAATCAGCTGTCAAACAAAGTAAACATACTGTAGTCTCCAACAATCAGCTGTCAAACAAAGTAAACATACTGTAGTCTCCAACAATCAGCTGTCAAACAAAGTAAACATACTGTAGTCTCCAACAATCAGCTGTCAAACAAAGTAAACATACTGTAGTCTCCAACAATCAGCTGTCAAACAAAGTAAACATACTGTAGTCTCCAACAATCAGCTGTCAAACAAAGTAAACATACTGTAGTCTCCAACAATCAGCTGTCAAACAAAGTAAACATACTGTAGTCTCCAACAATCAGCTGTCAAACAAAGTAAACATACTGTAGTCTCCAACAATCAGCTGTCAAACAAAGTAAACATACTGTAGTCTCCAACAATCAGCTGTCAAACAAAGTAAACATACTGTAGTCTCCAACAATCAGCTGTCAAACAAAGTAAACATACTGTAGTCTCCAACAATCAGCTGTCAAACAAAGTAAACATACTGTAGTCTCCAACAATCAGCTGTCAAACAAAGTAAACATACTGTAGTCTCCAACAATCAGCTGTCAAACAAAGTAAACATACTGTAGTCTCCAACAATCAGCTGTCAAACAAAGTAAACATACTGTAGTCTCCAACAATCAGCTGTCAAACAAAGTAAACATACTGTAGTCTCCAACAATCAGCTGTCAAACAAAGTAAACATACTGTAGTCTCCAACAATCAGCTGTCAAACAAAGTAAACATACTGTAGTCTCCAACAATCAGCTGTCAAACAAAGTAAACATACTGTAGTCTCCAACAATCAGCTGTCAAACAAAGTAAACATACTGTAGTCTCCAACAATCAGCTGTCAAACAAAGTAAACATACTGTAGTCTCCAACAATCAGCTGTCAAACAAAGTAAACATACTGTAGTCTCCAACAATCAGCTGTCAAACAAAGTAAACATACTGTAGTCTCCAACAATCAGCTGTCAAACAAAGTAAACATACTGTAGTCTCCAACAATCAGCTGTCAAACAAAGTAAACATACTGTAGTCTCCAACAATCAGCTGTCAAACAAAGTAAACATACTGTAGTCTCCAACAATCAGCTGTCAAACAAAGTAAACATACTGTAGTCTCCAACAATCAGCTGTCAAACAAAGTAAACATACTGTAGTCTCCAACAATCAGCTGTCAAACAAAGTAAACATACTGTAGTCTCCAACAATCAGCTGTCAAACAAAGTAAACATACTGTAGTCTCCAACAATCAGCTGTCAAACAAAGTAAACATACTGTAGTCTCCAACAATCAGCTGTCAAACAAAGTAAACATACTGTAGTCTCCAACAATCAGCTGTCAAACAAAGTAAACATACTGTAGTCTCCAACAATCAGCTGTCAAACAAAGTAAACATACTGTAGTCTCCAACAATCAGCTGTCAAACAAAGTAAACATACTGTAGTCTCCAACAATCAGCTGTCAAACAAAGTAAACATACTGTAGTCTCCAACAATCAGCTGTCAAACAAAGTAAACATACTGTAGTCTCCAACAATCAGCTGTCAAACAAAGTAAACATACTGTAGTCTCCAACAATCAGCTGTCAAACAAAGTAAACATACTGTAGTCTCCAACAATCAGCTGTCAAACAAAGTAAACATACTGTAGTCTCCAACAATCAGCTGTCAAACAAAGTAAACATACTGTAGTCTCCAACAATCAGCTGTCAAACAAAGTAAACATACTGTAGTCTCCAACAATCAGCTGTCAAACAAAGTAAACATACTGTAGTCTCCAACAATCAGCTGTCAAACAAAGTAAACATACTGTAGTCTCCAACAATCAACTGTCAAACAAAGTAAACTTACTGTAGTCTCCAACAATCAGCTGTCAAACAAAGTAAACATACTGTAGTCTCCAACAATCAGCTGTCAAACAAAGTAAACATACTGTAGTCTCCAACAATCAGCTGTCAAACAAAGTAAACATACTGTAGTCTCCAACAATCAGCTGTCAAACAAAGTAAACATACTGTAGTCTCCAACAATCAGCTGTCAAACAAAGTAAACATACTGTAGTCTCCAACAATCAGCTGTCAAACAAAGTAAACATACTGTAGTCTCCAACAATCAGCTGTCAAACAAAGTAAACATACTGTAGTCTCCAACAATCAGCTGTCAAACAAAGTAAACATACTGTAGTCTCCAACAATCAGCTGTCAAACAAAGTAAACATACTGTAGTCTCCAACAATCAGCTGTCAAACAAAGTAAACATACTGTAGTCTCCAACAATCAGCTGTCAAACAAAGTAAACATACTGTAGTCTCCAACAATCAGCTGTCAAACAAAGTAAACATACTGTAGTCTCCAACAATCAGCTGTCAAAACAAAGTAAACATACTGTAGTCTCCAACAATCAGCTGTCAAACAAAGTAAACATACTGTAGTCTCCAACAATCAGCTGTCAAACAAAGTAAACATACTGTAGTCTCCAACAATCAGCTGTCAAACAAAGTAAACATACTGTAGTCTCCAACAATCAGCTGTCAAACAAAGTAAACATACTGTAGTCTCCAACAATCAGCTGTCAAATAAAGTAAACATACTGTAGTCTCCAACAATCAGCTGACAAATAAAGTAAACATACTGTTGTCTCCAACAATCAGCTGTCAAACAAAGTAAACATACTGTAGTCTCCAACAATCAGCTGTCAAATAAAGTAAACATACTGTAGTCTCCAACAATCAGCTGTCAAACAAAGTAAACATACTGTAGTCTCCAACAATCAGCTGTCAAACAAGAGTGTAATCATACTGTAGTCTCCAACAACAGCATGTCAAACAAAGTAAACATACTGTGTCTCCAACAATCAGCTGTCAAACAAAGTAACATACTGTAGTCTCCAACAATCAGCTGTCAAACAAAGTTAAACATACTGTAGTCTCCAACAATCAGCTGTCAAACAAAGTAAACATACTGTAGTCTCCAACAATCAGCTGTCAAACAAAGTAAACATACTGTAGTCTCCAACAATCAGCTGTCAAACAAAGTAAACATACTGTAGTCTCCAACAATCAGCTGTCAAACAAAGTAAACATACTGTAGTCTCCAACAATCAGCTGTCAAACAAAGTAAACATACTGTAGTCTCCAACAATCAGCTGTCAAACAAAGTAAACATACTGTAGTCTCCAACAATCAGCTGTCAAACAAAGTAAACATACTGTAGTCTCCAACAATCAGCTGTCAAACAAAGTAAACATACTGTAGTCTCCAACAATCAGCTGTCAAACAAAGTGTACCTGTCAACATACTGAAGTTTTTAACAAATTTGAAAAGAATAACTCTTATACTTTCAGAGAAATACTAATAAAAAGAATGGATAGCTAGATGGATGGAAGGGGATATGAATAGTTAGTCCCTTATCATCAAAAAAAGTCTCCTGTTTTTAACAGTTACCTCATCAGGGTCGTTCCAGTGACCAGGACCAGAATATCTGGCGAAGTTGTGTGTATTGAGAACATAGAACTGCATCACCTGATACACTCTGTCCCAGCTATCTGTGATGTCTATAGCATTCCTCCATGAGTTGCACAGTTTGGCGACACCCATATAATCAGAAAACTGAAATAATGAACAAACCATTCTGAATATCTTTTTTTATCTTTATATTTCAACTACTATACCTTTTTAACAAGGTTTGTATTACTTACTGTTCAAATATGCTTAAAATTGAATAATTTTTCAGTAATTATCATCCTAGATCATTGTCCTATTGTCCTTGATCATTGTCCTAAAGTCATTGATTATTGTCATTTTGTCCTTGATAATTGTCTAATAGCTATTAATTTTCCTTCTTGATTATAATCCTATTGTCCTTGATTTATTGTCCTATTGTCCTTGATTATTGTCCTATTGTCCTTGATTATTGTTCTAATGTCCTTGATTATTGTCATTTTGTCCTTGATTATTGTCCATTTTGTCCTTGATCATTGTCCTATTGTTCTTGATTTTTGTCCTATTGTCCTTGATCATTGTCCTATTGTCATTGATTGTTGTCCTATTTTCCATTAAATTGAGAGCCTATTAGACAGAGTCTTTCGACAGATGTCCATTGAAGACAGATGTCCTTTACAGACAGTTGTCCTTTTTAGATAGGTGTACATTATTAGACAGGTGTCCTTTATAGACTGATATCCTTATAGGCAGGTGTCATTCTATAGACAAATATCCTTATAGACATGTATCCTTTATAGACAGTGTTTCCTTTGTATGCAAGTTTTCCTTTGTAGACAGGTGTCCTTCATAGAAAAGATTCTTTAAAGACATGTGGCCTTTACAGATAGATGTCCTTATAGACAGATGTCCTTATATACAGGTGTCTTCATAAACAGGTGTTCCTTTATAGAGAGTTGTTCTGTGTTAACATATGCCATTTTGTCCTTCATTGTTGTACTTGATCATTGTCCTTGATTATTGTCATTGATTGTTGTCCTATTGTCCTTGATTATTGTCGTATTGTCCTTGATTATTGTCCTATTGTCCTATTGTCCTTGATTATTGTCCTTTTGTCCTTGATTATTGTCCTATTGTCCTTGATCATTGTTCTATTGTCCTTGATCATTGTCCTATTGTCCTTGATCATTGTCCTATTGTCTTGATCATTGTCCTATTGTCCTTGATTATTGTCCTATTGTCTTGATCATTGTCCATATTGTCATTGATTGTTGTCCTATTGTCCTTGATCATTGTCCTATTGTCCTTGATTATTGTCCAATTGTCCTTTTGTCATTGTTTATTGTCCTTGATTATTGTCCTATTGTCTTGATCATTGTCCTATTGTCTTTGATTATTGTCCTTGATCATAGCCTATTGTCCTTGATCATTGTCTTTTTGTCCTTGATCATTGTCCTTTTGTCCTTGATCATTGTCCTATTTTCCATTGAATGAAAGCTAAGATTTGGTACATACCTGGTTTCCAATACAGGCCGGATAGCTACAGGAGAATACAATAGGTCTGCCCGTTTGGTTCAGAAAGAATCCCATGACTTCATACCCTGGAAAATCACTGAATATGATTGGCAATATTGCAAACTCACCCGATTTCCCCGGGTTGATCTGGATTTTTTTTTAGACATTTAAGAATATGTGACCCATTGACTCGTCGGGTCATCAAATAACCCAGTTTTCAGCACAAGGACCAAAGTGTCACTGAGCAATACATAAGGGCATATTATTACATTTCAAGGCTACAGAGTCATATCAGGTCCCTTGTGATGACTAGGCCTACATGTATAATGTGTAGAAAATTAATGGGCCAGACCGGGATTTGAACCCGGGACCTCCGAACACTCTACCGCTGAGCTACCTGGTGTATACTGTACATATAGTTGACTGAACGATTACAATGGTGTCACGCCTTAAACAAACTTGTGCAGCGAGATGTGGACAATTTTCCGCAGTAAATGGAACCACAGCAAATAATCAATGTTTTGTTTGCTACTTATTAAAGTTGGTCTATTTTGAGAATGATTGCTATATGATATAATAAAACAGCAACCTCAAGAATGTTGTAAATGTTATGCTTTTTTGTACTTTCAAATTGGTACACAGGCTAATTAAGTTTGAAGAGACTGCATGAAAATTAAATGGTGTCTTAATGAATGAATAACCTCAAACTACCCCTATTGGGCCCTGACCCTCCTGCCCCAGGGGATCAGAGCCAAGATTTATACAAACTCTGTTCTCCTTCCCAGAGGATGTTTCTGTCCATTTGATTATATATCATGCAGAACGCAATGACTTGAGCAATCTAAAGGAATTGTCACAATTTTTCTATCCTGGGCCCCATCCATCCTGCCCCAACTCTGTTCCCATTTATCCAAGGCATCCTGTATAGACAGGTGTTCATTAGAGACAGGTGTCCTTTATAGACAGATGTCCTTTGTAGACAGGTGTCATATATAGACAGATGTCCTTATAGACAGTTGTCATTTATAGACAAATATCCTTATAGACAAATGTCCTTTATAAATAGATGTCCTTTCACTTATAGACAGATGTTCTTATAGACATGTGTCATTTACAGACAAGTGTCCTTTGTAGACAGGTGGCAGTTATAGACTGATGACTTTTCAGTTTCTAGAGATCAACTACACAAAGTAGATGTAGCTGTCATGTGGCTGTTACCATCTATGGTATGTGTACTTTTTTGACAGGTACCTTGTAATATTCTAAAGTTACACTTGAAGCACCCAACAATTTCAGTTTAAAACAGTATATATGTAAATATTAAATATGTAACCGTTTTCCCCGTAATTAGCAATCCTCCCCCAACAAGCGCACCTCCCCTTTTCTGGAGAAGAGTTGAAGTTGTATAAATGCCCTGATCCCATATGGATTGTTTCCATGGATTTAACAGTGTTTTTCAACACGTGATACTTCTAACATCAGCATATATTGTTTCCCATATTACATGAACTTATGAGTCCTTTACATGTGAATCACAACATAATAATGTGTCTAAAAGGCATTATGCATGTTTACTGTACAGTAACAGATATATGTGTCCTGAGTACAGAAAGAGTTCAATAATTGCTGACTTTTTTCGTCCACAACTTACATTTTAGTTCACTAATAATTGCCCCTTTGTTACAATTATTTCAGCACCCCGGACGCTAATTACTGTGAATACTGTACTATAATAATTTAACCCTAAAGACTCCTTGGATTATTGTATTATGGCTTACTCAATCTTCATCAACATGTGATGTCGAAAATCTTATCTGATAATTGTGACATTGTCAGATTGTACATGACACCTACCTTTGATCAGATCGGACCCACCACTACAGCAGTCAACCTTAAGCATGTCCACTCCCCATTCTTGTAGACTTTGGACATCCCTCTGGATGTAGAACTTGCTACCTGGGTAGCCCTTACAAGTCTTCAAACCCATGTCCAAATAAATCCCTAACTTTAGACCTTTGGAATGAACCTATTGAAAGAAAGATTTCAGCAAAGACATCCTTGCAAGAATATTCAAGTTCATTTTTATATAAAATCAATTAAAAAGAAGAGATCCCAGAGGGATCTTGGTGCCTACTGAAGCATGATCTATGTCTGACAATTAAAAGAGGGATCTTTTCTTTGTTTTTCAAACTTTGACTATCAAACTCAAAAATGACAGCTTGTCGGCCATCTTGTTGACAAATTAATCGGTCCCATAATGCACTAAGCAAATATAGTGCCTATGCATCCTTGGTCCCAGGTCTTTGTCGCACTATCGCTTACTAGAACCTGGGACCATAAACCGCATTTGCCATGGTATTCATTACCCAAATCCTGGTCGTTTGATTAGCTCCGCCTAAAACCAGGCAGATGCAATCAAATTTTGTGTCTCAAAACATACTTTGGGTATATTGTGGTACACTGTGTCTATATATTTCAAGGACGTAGATGTAGACGTATACAAAATATTTTGTACATTCGACTTCTACATATCTTTAAATGTGTGATTTCTTTCAATTTTGTTAATTGTGTTCATTGTTTAAGTTTGTTTACATGTATTAAATATCAAAGAAACACAATTTAACAAAGCATGACAATTTATTGACTCGTGCCCTTGGCTAGGTGATTGGGTGCCGTAGATTGTGAGTTCCAGGCCCGGATAGGGCACGAGTCAATAAATTGTCGTGCTTTGTTTAATTGTGTTTCTTTGATATTTATTATTTTACATGTATTATACATGTTTGATATAATATACTTGCTTCTCAGCTCAAAATAGTGCTACAGCACTGTCCTATCTCTATACATGTGAAGGCTGACTTACCTGTGTCATGCATAACAAGACCGATATTGTATAATTTTTCTTTTTGTTTCACTTACACATGCTTAAGGGTGCCGATAACTTGCACACTCTTGTTCATTGGTGGGCTGTTTTAATGAATATTTATTAGAACCATGGCAAATGCTGCCCATGGTCCCAGGGGTTAGTAAGCGATAGAGCGACGAACACCTGGGACCGAGGATGGGGCCTTTGTGGAGCCTATTTATATATACATATAAAATCTAAGAATGAGTCCTACAGCACTTTTTGAGAAATAGTGGTAACGACCTTCAACCATCAAAATCCAAGATGGTAGTTTGTCAGCCATCTTGTTGATTGATTTGTGCCAAAATGCAATATGCACAACTAAGGCCCTAGAGAAACCTACAAATGAGAAAGATCCCTTTAGTACTTTCTGAGAAACAATGTAAAAAGAATTGTTAACGGATGGACAGATGGAAGGACGGACCACAGACGAAAGGTGATTCGATAAGCCAACCACCTAGAGTGTCTTTAGTAGTAAAGTCTTCCACACATTTAAAAAAAGTTTTTATTTTACATTAAATTGTTTTTCCCCTATCGGGAGCCGGGGAGGGTGGAGGGGGGTAAGATTTACAATTTATGCAATATCTTATCCCCTTCCTTAGATGTTTCTGACCAACTTTGGTGTAAATCCAGCAACTACTTGTTTAGGACTGGTAGCCATTTAAAGGAAATATTGATGGACGAATCGATCCACAAACGGACGGCAGACAGACTTTGTCATGAACTTGATCTGTGGCACTATGGGCCAGGCCAGCTAAAAAGGTTATCTTGTTGGCACTGTGTGCCCTACTAGCTAACAGCTAATGGATTACAATAAAAATACGGGTAATATTAGTCTTATTATTTTCTAAACATCACAAACATATGACACAATAAAAATATCTAAAGATATAATACTTACAATATATAGCCAGCTAAGGAAATAATACCTACATTATACAGTTGTTTCATGCCTCTTCAGTCAACAGTCAAAACTCTTTCCTGATGTGTTTGGACCAACCTAATGAACTGTTTCCCAAGGCCGGAGGCTGAGGGAAACAGTGTATAGGGTTGACTGAAAAGGCATGAAACAACTGTTTTGTTACCTGAACTTCAATCTTAAACTTTTCACTGAGCTTCTTGTGAGATAGTCTTTCGCCGAAAGAATATCAGTATTTGGGTCGATCCGGCACGCCGGTGTTTATGATAATGACGTCAACATTTAACTATGATGTCAACAATAAACGCATGCAAACGTTCTGCCCCGGTCAACAATCAAAACTATTGACCGGTCAATAGGCGAAAATACTTCATTTGCATTTAATCTATATAGAGTCAGGTAACAAAATCAGCTATAGAAATAATACCTACATAATCAGCTATAGAAATAATACCTACATAATCAGTTATAGAAATAATACCTACATAATCAGCTATAGAAATAATACCTACATATATAATACACATATCAGTATAGAAATAATACCTACAAAATAATCAGCTATAGAAAATAATACCTACATAATCAGCTATAGAAATAATACCTACATAATCAGCTATAGAAATAATACCTACATAATCAGTTATAGAAATAATACCTACATAATCAGCTATAGAAATAATACCTATATAATATTAGCTATAGAAATAATACCTACATAATCAGTTATAGAAATAATACCTATATAATCAGCTATAGAAATAATACCTACATAATCAGTTATAGAAATAATACCTACATAATCAGTTATAGAAATAATACCTACATAATCAGCTATAGAAATAATACCTACATAATCAGCTATAGAAAAATAATACCTACATAATCAGCTATAGAAATAATACCTACATAATCAGCTATAGAAATAATACCTACATAATCAGCTATAGAAATAATACCTACATAATCAGCTATAGAAATAATACCTATATAATCAGCTATAGAAATAATACCTACATAATCAGCTATAGAAATAATACCTACATAATCAGCTATAGAAATAATACCTACATAATCAGCTATAGAAATAATACCTACATAATCAGCTATAGAAATAATACCTACATAATCAGCTATAGAAATAATACCTATATAACTCAGCTATAGAAATAATACCTACATAATCTGCTATAGAAATAATACCTATATAATCAGCTATAGAAAATACCTATATATCAGCTAAGAAATAATACTATATACCTAATATATAGCTATAGAAAAATACCTACATAATCAGCTATAGAAATAATACCTATATAATTAGCTATAGAAATAATACCTACATAATCAGCTATAGAAATAATACCTACATAATCAGTTATAGAATATACCTAGCTATAGAAATAATACCTACATAATCAGCTATAAAAATAATACCTACATAATCAGCTATAGAAATAATACCTACATAATCAGCTATAGAAATAATACCTACATAATTAGCTATAGAAATAATACCTACATAATTAGCTATAAAAATAATACCTACATAATCAATTATAGAAATAATACCTACATTAATCCTAGCTATAGAAAATAATACCTACATAATCAGCTATAGAAATAATACCTATATAATCAGCTATAGAAATAATACCTACATAATCAGCTATAGAAATAATACCTACATAATCAGCTATAGAAATAATACCTACATAATCAGCTATAGAAATAATACCTACATAATCAGCTATAGAAATAATACCTACATAATCAGCTATAGAAATAATACCTACATAATCAGCTATAGAAATAATACCTACATAATCAGCTATAGAAATAATACCTACATAATCAGCTAAGTATTTAATGCCGTGAGGGAATCTGTCCTTGTCTGGCTGTAGGCTTCCATCAGAGTCTCTTTCCTCACTCATCCAGCAATCGTCTAGAGATATGTACGTATAGCCAACATCTTGGTACCCATCACGCTCCATTCTGTCCGCAATATCCATGACTAATTTCTCACTGAGATTGTTCATCATCAGCAAAATGCAAAACAAAACAAGTAGAGTAGACATAAAATTCAATAGGGTTCATCCAGTGACCATATATATAAAACATATAATTCAACACACAGTATCAGAATGTGTATTCCGTCTTTGCATATTACAGAGTTAGCTCCCTTGCGAGTAGGTATCGTTTGTTACGTCATTATTTCGTGAGCGCCATTCACTTCGTTTTCTCCGAAACGTATTATGTAACGCTCACAAACATATGACGTCACAATCAATACCTACCGTGCAGATAACTCTGTAATATGCAAATTCGGAATACTGGACACAAAGTGTGGTGATAACATTATTTTACCTGATGCAGTTTTCCGGGTCATTCTTGCAGTCTATATTACATCTAAATCGTTCCCACTGCATCCAGCCCATGGGAGGTGTCAACGCTACTCCATTGTCTAAACAGCCGACAACATCAAACAGCAACACCAGCAAAAATACAAAGACCATGATGGAAAATTCTGTAAGAATAAAAATGTTCCACATTACATAAATTTCCGAGTCTTTTACATGTAAATCACAACATGTTCCGAGATATTTGATGAATTACACCTTGAATGAAGGTCCCTTGATCCCCAACATGCTTCAAATCCAATATCCAGTCTCTAGACCTCTTAGATATTCACAAGAAGTCGTTTAAAGATTTTAGCCTATTTGACCCCTGTGAAATTGAATGAAAGTCAAATTCATTCATTTGAACAAACTTATCATTAATGTTAGCCCTTCATCCCAGCAATAGCCGCAGGCCCAATATGAGTACGCTGTGGTTTTCTGTTCTTGAGAATAAGTCGTCAAGAGATTTGAGCCTTTTTGACCCCTCTGACCTTGAATGAAGGTCAAGGTCATTCATTTGAACAAACTTGGCAGCCCTTCATCCCAGCATGTCACAGGCCCAATATAAGTTCTCTAGGCCTCTTATTAGTTATTCACAAAAAGTCATTTAAAGATTTCAGCCTGTTCTCTAGGCCTCTTAGTTATTCACAAGAAGTCATTTAAAGATTTCAGCCCATGACCCTGTGACCTTGAATGAAGGTCAGGACCATGTCAGTATCCTTTCAGACAAGTTTTAGTCAGATCCCACAGGTATATATCTTGAGAAGTTCAAAATGTGTTTTCAAGATGGCGGCTCAGGTGGCCATCTTGGATTTGGGATCGACTCGAAATAAATAACAACACTTTGTTGGACCATGTCAGAATCATTTCAGGCAAGTTTAGCCAAATTGCACCAGTAGATCTAGTAGTTCAAAATGTGTTTTCTAGATGGCAGCTGTGGGGGCCATCTTTGATTTCGGATCGACCCAAAAAATAACATCACTTGGTCGGGACCATGTCAGGATCATTTTATGCAAGTTTCAGCCAAATCGCACTGAGAGCACTGAAGAAGTTCAAAATGTGTTTTCAAGATGGTGGCTGTGACAGCCATTTTTGATTTTGGATTGACCCCAAAAATAACATCACTTGGTCGGGACCATGTCAGGATCAATCATTTCAGCAAGTTTCAGCCTTGAAATCCCACTAGTAAAACTATATATAGAAGAAGTTTGAAATGTGTTTTCTAGATGGTGGCTGTGGTGGACATCTTGGATTTCAGATCGACCCGAAAAATAACAACACTTGGTCGGGACCCATCAGGGTCATTTCATGCAAGTTTCAGCCAAATCGCACAGGCGGAACTTGAGAAGAAGTTTAAAATGTGAAAAGTTAATGAACGGCAGATGGCGAACGGCACATGATGACGAACTAATCATGATGGGGTCAGATGACCTAAATATGGCCTTCTAAACAACTTTAAAGTCCCATTATGTTTTCACAAAACTTTGCTAAGATCTACATTAATTAACATCTCTTCTGAAGCATACTTCATTTGGCTCCTATAGATCTAATGAGGCTATTACGTTAAAAAGAATTCTTAAGATAGAATGGGTTGATTCCTGTTTCAGAAAACACTATACATGTTCGATTTCTAGGTACATTTTCAATAAAGCATGAAGTCGATTTGACATGAAGTCATGAAGAGCAAATACGTATCTAGAAGTGCTTAATTACCAGAGATGGAGCAACTTTTTAAAATTGATCACTAAATCGACATAATTATCATGCAGAGTTTGACTCATTCTTACTCCTGCTCCAACGAGCCCATTTGTGTTATCTTTTTCGTATTCGGTGAGTTTTAAGCTTATTTCGGAATCAGTCATGTACATGTGTATATGTCATATTGCATGCAAAGTTTAAATTTGTTTGGGAAATTCCACTTTTTTTTCTGCCCGCGCTTGTGAACTTGATATGTTTACAAAATGTGTAGCTCTAGATCTGTGTCAATGAGTTGAAATATCCCGTCTTATACGAGGGGTTTCCTGTTGTTTTTGAAAAACATGAAAATGTTCAACTTCGAAGTTGGGAAACCTTGAGCATTTTTTTAAGGATATATATACATTGTATATATGCTTTATGACGAAATCTTTTTTCCCCAAAACATAATGGGAATTTAATTTGTTATGTAATTCTTTTTTCCAATAGTCACCTAAAAAGCTCATTGCTTATATAATGGCCTCTTTAATGGTTTGTACATGTAGTCTCTGTTCATGTATTATTGTCATAGGAGCTTGACGTTCTACATGTATACACGCATGTAGATCTGTCAATAATAATTACATATGTAGCATACATATATATTAATATACTTTTATAGGGACATTTATATTTTAATACTATATATTATTTGACAGAACGTCAAGACCATGTACATGTAACTTATAGCATATATCAACCCTCGCGATAACGTAACGTTAACGTTATTCGTTAGTGCCACACGTGCCCATCGGGTATTCGACCCTTTGGCTGTTACATGTACAGTCTTGTACATGTATCTGGACCTTTGGGTGATAAGGTATGTGATATCAAGATGGTCATGTTATAATCTCTAATACAAACTTACTGATATAATCAACGTTGTATGATAAGACATCAGCTGATCAGATCAGGCACAAAATATCATCCACACAGATGAGAAAACAAGAAATAACACTGGCTAATTTCCGCAATAATTTATCGATTATATTAACCTGAAGTAGTAGTACTATACAGTACAGGCCAGGTGGACGGGCCTCTTTCCACTCTATCCAGTGGGCAGATTTCAGCTGTCCATTCAAATGTCCACCCAATGGACAAGAGTGGGCAGCTGTCCACACCATACAGCTAGTGGACAAGAGTGGACAGCTGTGCACTCCATACATGCTGAGGTCGATGTATAGCATATAGACTCAGATTTTACTTTTTTAGACACACCAATTTAACATTAGTGTTGTGACATAGTCGCATCGATATTGGACTTTTTGGCATTTTTCAAAGAAAACTCTTATCTAATACAAATTAGAGGCCTTTGATTCCGTTAATATGCATATGGTGTTATACTGCCGCGGTAGAATATAAAATAATGACCTCCGATTTTGTAAATCGGGCACCAACACCATAAAATAAATAAAAGTTTCGCGTAATTAGAAACATACAAATGTATATATGTTTCTGGCGTAATAACGCCAAAGTTTCGCGTTATATAACGCCATTGTTTCGCGTAATATAATATCAAATAATTTCTTTTCAAAGTCATCTTACAAATATATACAAAGTGCCGTCATTAAGACGATAAAAGCCCCATTATGACAAACACCTTGAACAGCAGATCATTAAATTAAGATTCACCCTGGCGGTGTGGCCGATATAATATGCATGAGCGAGCTGGCTTCGTAGTAGTAGTAGTAGATCCCTCCTCTATTAGGAGAACCAGCCACATGGCTGTGGTATATGGACATCAATGTTATTTAACTATACAAGGAAAGGCATTGTTTACAGCTCATGTGGGAGACGACTATTATTAGTTTGTTAGTGCCCTCTTGGCGGTAGTTGGGATGTTAATATGATATGCTGTAGGAAGGTCCCTATTCCTGTTGCTGGGATATATACAGTGTACTGATAATATAATTTAACTATTAGATAAGTATTTTATAAATACAGTAGTATCTACAGTAATACTCGTTGTGACTGGTTGGAGGTTTATTTGACATACAATTGTCTCTGGGTAACTTAATACACCAATTCACTTCCTATTACTGGATTTATGTTGAGGTGTTAATGTCCAACAGCACACTACGTCTTAGATGCAGCGCATAGCACATGTTGCGAGACAGGCATTCAATCTTTGATGCGGTTTCCTTGTCCTGAATGGCAAATGGCAGGTTGGGATTTGTCACATCAAGAATTGTCTGTAGAAGCTTATCCTGATCACATGTAAGTGTGGAACTAATAACATTGTCGGTGTTGTCACGGACAATTTGCTGGATGGAGATGATGAACGGGAACCGGATCGGTTCCAGGTTAGGACATTGTAGAACATAGTGTTTGACATCTTCTCTTTTCGCTAGACACAGAAGACATGCTGGTTTAATATTGTGGATGTACTTAGCCCTGTTTGCTTGAAGACTGTATGATTGCTTTTCTGACGGCCAAGATGTCCATCGGTGCTGACCCAAAGACGTTATGGACAGAAGCAGAGCGCATAGTGTGATGGTGTAGATACTTATGGGATGACCTCCCTTCGCGCATAGTTTCCACTTGATGTCTCCAGTAGATGCTAACTGCTGCTTTGATGGTCCTCTGCCACTGTCCCTTTGACAGAGACTTGTCTAGTAGATAAATTGCCGATGGTAGACTGTATTTCTCCGTAAGATGTTGTATGTGGACAATTTGATTTGATTTGGTTTGATTAGTTTAACGTCCTATTAACAGCCAGGGTCATTTAAGGACGTGTCAGATTTGTTGGTGGAGGAAAGCCGGAGTACCCGGAGAAAAACCACCGACCAGCGGTCAGTACCTGACAACTGCCCCACATAGGATTCGAACTCGCGACCCAGAGGTGGAGGGCATGTGGTTATATGTCGGTACATCTTAACCACTCGGCCACCGCGGCCCCAAAATATGTGGACAAACCAGCTACTTGAGGTGTCATCCTTAATACTCAGCTGTCTGCGTGCAATTTGGTTCTCAGGCGAGTCTGTTCTTATGATGCTGCCGAACATGGAGAGTGTTTGTTTATCGATGTATGCTTCAATAGGAAATTCTCCTGATAGTATGTACACTGCTGAGTCAGCTGTGGAGGATGGAAGTCCCATGATGTGCTTCAGTGTTTGTTTGTGAAAGCGGTTAAAGTTGGTCAGATCTTTCTTGGTGAGGGACCACTGCTTCCAGTCCATATACCATCCTGGGTCTAACATACGTGTTCCACAGGTTAATGAGGACTTTGGGGTTCACTCCGCTGTATCCATGTAGCCCTGCACCCATTAGTGAGTATGTGGTCCTTCTTGCTAGCTGTATTCTTACATCGGTGATACCTTTTGTGGAGTTTTTACTGCCAGATGAGCGTGTGATACCAAGATGTTTGTAGTTGGAGACTACCTCTAGTGGCTTGTCGTTCAACTCAAAGTTTACAAGTTCATCCTGGCGCTTCTTCGGCTGATTGAAGATCATGATCTTACTTTTGTCGGCACTAAGATTGTAACGTTCTCTAGCTGCAAACTTTCCCTGTAGGTGCAGCATGACCTGTAGTTCACAAGGGTCTTCAGACAGGAGTACAATATCATCTGCACAAGTAGGAGTACCTACATGTATGGAGCCTATTTTACATCCCAGATCGTTCCTTTCCAGCAGAGCCAGAAGTGGGTTTATGAACATTTTATAAGCTGTCGGTGACCAGCATCCTCCTGTCGAACACACTGTCGTTCCATAAATGGTTCCGAGATAGATCCTTCCCATTTGACACAGGACTTGGGGTTGTTGTACCAATCCTTCATCAGGAGCCATTCTGTGGAATGTAAGCCGTACTGATATAACCGTCTCAGCATGGAATTATGCCAGACTACATCGAAAGCTTTTGAAGCATCAAGAAAGGCTGCATAAAGTGTGTGGTCAGAGTCGGTACATTCGGCTACACATTCTGTTAGGAGTAGAGCTGCGTTGTTAGGGGATGTTCCTTTGGTGAACCCTTTCTGCATCTTGCTGAGATGCGTGTTGATGACTTGGGCATTTCGTTCAAGATGCAGTTTCTCGAAGACCTTCCCTATAATACTGGAGATGGTGATTCTACGATACGAGTTAGGATCGTTAGGTGGCTTCCCTTGCTTCTTGAATATCGGGGTGATTATTCCTGATTTGAACGCTTGTGGGATACTTTGTTCTGCATGTATCTTGGAGAATAGCTTGACTAGGGTACCAAGTAAGCCGCTTCCTGCAAATATTAGATGTTCTGCTGTTATACCATCCTTGTCAGCCGCCTTACCGAGGTGAAATGATCTAACTACATTGCTGATCTCTTCCTCTGTATACGATTTCTTAGAGGCTTCTCTGCAGTAATTAGTGATAGCTTCGATATCACCATCTATTTGTGACTGATAGTGGTTGTCATATAGGTTGTTATCCTCAGGCTGACTGAGATGTTCGAAGTATCTTGCCCATCCAGCACAGATTTCATCAGTGTCCTGTAAGTATCTGTCATCAATGATGAGGCGTGACAGTTTGCCTGAGTTGTTGTTGCTTCTTTGTCTCTTCACAAGGAGGTGGAATAATTTCATATCTGATGGGTGGGCTTCCATTATATCTCTATATCTCTCTTCGGTTGCAATATCTCATGGTCGGCTATAAAAAGTCTATCTTTATGGGACGTTTTACATCTATATATGGATATCTCATTGGTCGGCTATAAAAAGTCTATCTTTTTTCGGGACGTTTTACATCATATATATGGATTTCGCCGTTACTACCCGCTTTTTTGTTCACACGTAGACATCCATGTTGTGAAAAAGTTATGAATAGATAATTGATTTCAATGTATCATATTTCTGTTATACACGAAAAATCTGTTCATAACACTATTTAATATAAAATATAACGAAATGTGAACCACACTGGCCAGACCACGGCCGCTCGTGCATGGCTTCGCTGGTAGATCACCTCGGCAACAGCCGATAGTTGGGAAATTAATAATATTTATACGTAATTACCAACACATATCTCAATAAGGTCTTGTAAATATATATATATATATATATTTCGTTATTTCCCATGTATATATTATTTTAAATGAATGGTATAAACCACCGTTACACATAAATGAAGATATACATGTACGTGTACGTAGACGTACAGTATGGCTGCCGATATCTCGTCGAAAAATAAAATAGTGAAATCGTTCAATTTTATGAGTTTTATTTTTTATTTTTTTAATCACTTTTATTCCATGTGCCGTTATGTGAAGTCCCAAATTGAGGTGATATTACTTTTAAATAATTTGAATACATGTTAGATAGACTACATTTAGATTTATGAATATAGCTACAATTGTAGATCGTACTTACTATAAATGCCGACCAGGACACATAGCGCATGGCTTTCAGAATTCTAAAATACTCGAAGTTATTGTTTAAAAATATGATAAAAAGTAACTATAAAATGACTCATTTGAATGTGTATATAAACTAAATTTTCAAAATTTCTAACGAAAAAGCAAGGACGTAAATGAGAAGGATAAGTCACACTGAGTTTTTGGGCAAAGACAGCGCAGGCGCTTTTGTGTTTGTGCACTGACCGTGACGTTGGGCGACGACTGATTTCCTTTGATATCCACCGCCGCAGCCTTTGATGTAGCATGGGGGTGCGAGGGTTACCGTCTTACTTTCTGAAGCGTGCTGCCATTTCATGAGCGGTCGTATTTTTTAACGATAGTTTTAAGACAATTTCTTCTAAATCTTCCGTCTTTAAAGCAAGTTATAAACGTTGTGAAATTTAATTTACTTTACATTGGCGTTTCGTTTGACTCGATAAGACAAGTATTTGTTGAGAAAAAACGGTTTTTTATTCTCGGTTCATAAGCGTCTCGCGTGGTGTTTAGTAGTGTAAAGAGACAGACACGAATCCTTCTCACTTATAAATCCTTGGAAAAAGTTAACCAGAATACATAATTTTGTGACTATGAAAAATCACGAAATTCGGGATCTCGGCAGTACTGTACGTAATGGCTGCAGTGCGCTTGGGGTATCTATGAAGGCAAATTTTTTCATTTGGTCATAATCACACATCGTAAGGTGTTTTTACCAAGTAAGACTTAGAAAACAGTAATTGCTTATTAAAATATCGGTATTATAATATTTTGGGGAAACTTGGAATTCAATTGGTAGTTTCTGTCAATTTTGTAACTTCTGTCAATGTTTATACGTAGGTCTAATGGCGACCGTGTTTTTTTCTCGTGGCGGGTAGAAAATGGATTATAAACGGAGTAAAATATATAAATACCAAAATGTTTAATATCTAAATATTATTTTTAAATATTTTTATTTACCCTTTTTTATAATTAAAATAACAGGATGCTCATCGATATTAAAAATATCTATATAGATATGACGTCACGTCAGACCATTGACTATGACGTCATAATCCCAATGAGAATTCACGACAGAAAACAAGCTTAGAGTTTCTTTGTTAGGAGAAAAGATAAGAACATGTACGAATTATATATATATGAAGTTACATACTGTATATTTTCAAATTCCCAATGGATAAATTTTCGAAATTCTATACAGAGCAAGGTCTAATATTAATGTAAAGATGCTCCACCGCTGACAAATGATATTTTTAACTGTCAAAAAACAGCAGCAGACGATCTAGTATTTTTTCTTCAGTTACAAAAGTTACTTACTTTGCACCATTACCATCGTTGAAAAGTTTGAGCTTCTAATTTTACTTCAAGTTAAAAATTTCAAAAATAATTAATTGCATCCCGAAAAATATCCATGGCACTATATCCTATATGGCATGAAGTGCTGATTGCGAATGCACCAAAGACATAATAAATTATTTTATATTATTTTTGGTGTTAATTAGACATATATATACACGATTAAACACCAATTATTGTTCAAATGAGGAAAATAGGCGGCGGAGCATCTGTAAAGAATTGTACACTATATATTTACTTTCTAAATTGTATAGTTTAAGTTGTATCTATCGATATTTGAAGGAGAACATGATAAATCTTCATTATGAAAACGGGACTATGTCTTAATCTTAAATGCTTTCAAAAATATGATTGTGTTTGTTCTGGCCAAAAAAAGATGCAGCTAATGATAGGTTAATTGATTATCAGAATTACCCTCAGAGTTACAATAACATAACGAGTCTTCCTTTACACAGATTCCGTATGTAAACAATACCCAGGAATTGACAGTCAGTGCTACAGGCACGGGGATCTGTTTAGTGGAGGTAAATGATTCATGATTTGGTTATTTTACCTGAGGAACAATGTCTTATGTTATGGTGCGGTCGTGGGCGAAAATTACAATGCAGAAATGGTTTGATTTTTCTTGTATTTCAAATAAGTTCAAGAACTTTCCAACATTTCATTATAGCAACATTAGTTGTTGCATTATGATATCTTTATTATACTATAATTTAATTACTTCATAATACTTATTAGATATATTAATGTCATGAAAGGCAAGATTATATATCATATATCTATGCTATATTCTTTAAACCAGGTTTCTGTATTTTTCAACGTTGAAGAAGAGCTACGTGAACCAGCTTTTGCAATGAATACTACATTGAGAAACGAAACAATGGAAGGTTTCAAACTGGATGTTTGCTTCCGGTAAATTATCTGTAGTTATTTTTAGACCTTCTTACGTATTAAATTTTTGTTTATTTCAAATAAGATTTCCTGAAACTCCGAGGATTTTTTTGTTTGTTTTTATATAGATTCTTAATATCGTTTTATTAATCTCGTATGAAATTTAAGATATATATGTCTTCTTCAACACATTCCTGTCGTTTTCCTAAAACGTTGTTAAATGTACGATTGAATAAATTTGCGTCATTCGAGGACAACTGGCTCAACAATTCTCGATTTATTTAAATCTACAACACAAAAGAGTTTCCTTAGTTAGATAATGTTCGTTGCACTGGGATTATGTCTCTTTTTTATTTTTCTGTTTTGTAGGTGGCTGCGAGAAGGGCAGAGTACAATGGCTCTTTTAGATGTGGGTTTTCCGACGGGGACGGAAGGGGATATTACTACAATAAAAACAAACGCTGCACCAACTTTTAAACGGGCAGAACAGAAAGAAGAAAATATAGAGATGTATTTTGACTACGTAAGTCACTGTATGTATGGGAAATCTCTGTTTATAAGGATTAAGTTGAATAGATTTTTTATATTATGGAGATATGACATAAAAAACTGAGTGTATTCTAAATAACCGGTTCATGATGAGAGTACACTCAGATTTTTGTGTTATATTTCCTTAACATACTCTCCACATCGTTCAAGTTAATCTTTTTTATTCAATTTACTGAAGGTAATCTCTTCAATATCCAAAATTCATTTTGGGACTCGTTTATCTATAATAGCATTACGCCGTCATCTCAGCAAATCGGAAGCAACGTCGTTACAAAGGGCGACGCCATTTTTTCCTTCATAGGCTGATAAAGTAAATTTTTCAGCCAATGAAATTGTTCGTAACAAGCTAAATTGAAGAATCTTATATGATACATTTCATGAAATCTTTAATTGTCCTTTATATACATGTACAATACATGATCTACATTTTACATGTATGACTTTTCAAAAAAATCTGAATTTATTATTTTGCAAGCATCTTTCAATGCGTTATACTTTATATAGCATAAAATGTTCGTTGTGTAGAATATTTCGTTGTTTTAATGGGGATCTGGTTGAACCACTAATATAAAACATGTCGAACGTTCAAATCACAAATGAAGTAACCACAAACTTTTCATGTAAATTTCTCTTTAGGCTATTTTCATATTTTTGAATTCGGACGTTTGCGATGAATTTTGATATACATTAGTTTTCTAAGTTTTCTACAATAACGTCATTGTGTTATTTAGGTGTATTATAACAGTTTTTATATTCTTTTATGTTTTTTTTATTTTATGTCATTTCATTATATTTATATGGGGGGAGGTATTATTCTTGATTGCTGTTTACTGATACAAAACGTATATAAACGTTATCATACCTAAATTATCCATGTGCACTTACTTTTCAGTGATTTTACATTTGAATTTAATTAGTTTTTTAATTGTTGAAACTTTTAGTATGATTCTGTTCGCCTGACTAATTACGTTAAATTTACACGTGAAAGCCTAAAACTTTTGCTTTACTGTTACAATGCAAAGAATCCTGGGTGAAAGGGTGACCGGACAAGATAATGTGCCGTTACCATACAGGTTGTTTTGGGTAGCCAGTATATGTCAGCTAATGTCAAATGAGGGCCCTCGTGAACCATTCTAAGTAAAATTACGCGGACAGGTAAGCCCTACCTGATTAAGGCATTTACATCATAATTCATATATTATTTTAAGGCGCTCTTTTGATAGGTGGATCATGATAACAGATAGTGATGTCGACGGCGGCCGGCGGGTGGCCCGATGTGGTGAAAGTTGTACCGACTTATTACCACATGAACACCTCCTCCTCTTGGTGATGCGGGTTCGAATTTTTTTTTTTGTTTTCCCCCATGTGGGGCTGTTGACAGGTTCCTGTCCGGGTCACGGTCGGTGGTTTTTTTCTCCGGCGTACTCAGAGCTTTCCATCAACATTAACACAACAGCATGGGCTCGTTCCTTTACATATCGACCCCTGGGCTGTTTATAATAGGGCGTAAAAATAAATAATATTTTATACGAAACCAAAGATAGAGCATAGATTTTTCCCCGAGGCACAATAATGTAGGTATATAATACCGTGGAGGTACGCGGGGTGTGTTTGTAACTTTGTGTGATCCTGGGAGTATAAGGGTATGTTTTATTTATTGTCTGTGTTACTCGTCGTGGTTTGTTACAATTTATAAAAGTTTTTAGTAACACCGTTTTTTTTGTGAGTATTTATGTTCATCAAAAACCGCACAAATTGCAGGTATATTCACCATAGACATGAATTTTTCACGTTATTTTATCCCCAATTACACCTTTGGAGTGCATTTAATCCTAAGTAATATTATTCTGAAAATTAAATGTTACAACTTTTATAGAGGAAAACTAGTTTTTTATGATTTATTGGATTATATAAGGTAATACAGGGCGTGGCATACGTGTATGGACATGGGATAAACAAGATAATGTATTGGTATGATGAGATATTGTTAAATCACCTTATCTTGTCTAGCTGATTTAGATTCTATCGTAATTTAATAGAAAACGGCAAAAAATATAATTAATATCAAGTTTATATAATCTCATGTTTTTGGAAAATACACTAAAAGTTTTTTCCAGTTTCAGTTTTCTGTAGATTTTTTACCCACCCATTGTCTGGTTTGACTGAACTGAATTAAGTGCGTTACGCATTTATTCCGTTTTGATTTTCCTTATGGAGTTATTCTTTAATGATGTTTAAAGTTTGAATAATTATGAGAATAAGAATACCATCTTTTCCTTTGTGCTGACGTAGTTCCATTCTGTCATTGGGTGGGCGCCAAAGATACATTTGGGTTCTCTTGTTTAATATTTCTTATTTGTTTCATACATTATGTATATCTTGTTTGTTTCTATTGTGATATTCTTATGTGAACCGTGTTTGTTCTTCTATGTGTTATAATCATTAATTGTTTTTAATATATGCCGAACAATCATCATAAAAGGTAGTATTAGGATTACAGTGTTTGTCCCATGTTCACTATTTGACTAGTAATTTTTGTATCCTTTTTGCACCATACGTTTTGTTAGGATCCTCGTGCTCACCACGTATTTAATACGGAGTGTGAGTACAGCGAACAACACGGGAAGGTTTGACCCGGGAATAAACACGAGCGTTACTCAGGCAATTAACTCGATTTGTCATTTGATCTCTAGGCGAAACACAATGAACAGTATTCTACAAGGCTGGTTAATGTACTTGCCCAACGCATCGACCACAGGAATCGTTGGCAAGGATATACGGACAATTGTTTATACATATTATTTATCCAATAATATTGGTGAAAGAATTGGATTTCATCATAAGTTAAAAAGTGTTTCATTACTACATCTAATCGATGGTTTTTGTTTATTTTCATTTATACGGTTGTATAATTCAAATCCTGCTGTCGTTGTTGCGTTCTGGGGCCAAGAATATCATTGGCGACAAAGTCAAGGTCATTAATTACTGGATTACCGTTTGTTTTAGTAATGACCAGGCTAAAGGGATCTGGTTTTCAGCACTATTCAAATAGTTTGTAATGGTTTTTAACGTCCTCTTTTTATGTGAATAAGGTATTTTACTGGTTGTTAGACTTATGACTCGTGTCGTAGATCTTGAAGGCTGGAAGTGTGTATTAACATCACAACTTTCACTACCAGCTCGTTAGAAGGGCGTTATCTTCAACTTACAATGAATGTCCTGAACCCAAAGAATAACTTTTTGATACGTGATGGCTATTTTCGCGCGCGCCGCTCGCGCGCGCGCATCGTCTTGTAACGACTGCAAGAGTCCTCTTTTCCATCTATTTTACTTGCCTCTGGTGGTCTTCAGGATAATTGCTGACCCAGAATTTCGCCTCATAGGGTCGGATGTCGAAACACTCGTCATGCTGTTTCCGACTTGCACATGATCACCGAATTAGCGATGAACGTACACTTCCCGAACTACCTTGTATAGAACAACTCCATCCAGATAAGGATTCACAGCAAAAATACAACGTGGTTTTATTTTCCATTCTTTATTTAATAGCTCGTATATCCTATATTATTAAACGTATAAATGTATAGGATATATCGTTTGGATAAAAAAAACATTGCTCTTGTGGACTTCATTAGAGGATACGGACCAACGATATGGCACGGAGAAGAAGAAACCGTAAACAGTGACGAGAAGAGATTAATCCTATATTCAACAAACACAGTGTGTTTACGGATGGACTACATAAACACACAAATAAATGCGTTACATTGATTTCTGTACTATCAGGCCAGTCGCGTTATATATGTTTGTCATATTTTAGAATGGTATGGGATGTATTATTCGCTCACGTTTTTACATTTGCCTCCGTCTGCCGTCAATCCGCTCTGTACGTTCTCGAATGGTCGGTACCGGACGGACTGGGGAAACGTCCTCGTGTTACACTCAAACCTCGACATCAATTAAGTCATTCTTGTACAGGACAGACACACGTGGTCGGCGAACACTCGCAGTCCTGTTTGCTACATTGATTTCCATCTTTATCCATACGACAACTTGCATTTATTTGTTTAATCATTCTTGACGAAGATCTCGAAGAGGTTTGTGCAGATGTTTAGAACGGTTCATCATCATGTAATGCTCTAACCTTCCAAATGTTATAAATTGATATGCAATTTGGATACTCTGTCGCATTTGTGTGGGTATTATATAAACGATAATTATTTCCGTAATAGTTCAATTGGGTTTTTGTTGTAAGAGATCGATTACGGTACCTCATCAGGGATTGTTCCTTTGTGTTGTTTATGGAACCTTAAGGCATTACTGGCGGGATATAGTTTGATTACATTTACGGTTGTTTGAGAAACTCCTTTAAATCCTATATAGTGCTGCTGAACCGTAGCGAGCAATACCTTTGATTATGAGCTGGTCACACCGTGTTTGCATGACGTCACAATGGGGCAGGTTACCTCCAGGGATCCTTCTTGCAGTTGTGGAGAATTCGATGTTAGTAATGATTATTGAATGGTAAAGAAAGCCCAACTCGAATTTAGAAATTTGATTTTTTTTACATTTTTATCTCTGTATGTTATTTATAGGGAAAAAAACTTTTGCATATATAGACATTTGGTGAAGATCTCGACGAGTTTTGTGCAAGTCATGTTTAGACGTTTAATAATTTAAAGCTCAACCATCCAAAGTAAAACTGAAATGCAATTTCGACTCAGTCGCTATAGTGGTCGGGTATTATATAATCGTATCAATTATCCGTAATCGTCAATTGGGTTTTGGTTTAAGAGATCGATAAACGGTTACCATTCACAGTGATTGATGTTGTTTGGTAATGGGAACCTTAAGCTTTGTACTCGGGATATAGTCTTAATACATTTTCCGTTTAGAACACCTTAATCCTACTATCAGTTCTGCCTGAACGTAGCAGCGTAGCATTACATGTGATATGAGACGGTTCAAACCGATGTTTGCTTTGCGTCAATTGCAGGTTCCCTCTGGGATCCTTATTTCTCGTTGTGGTGGAATTCACGAAGTTGTTAACTGTTTATTTGTATGGCTAAAGATAGCCATACTCGAATTAGATAATTTGACTTTTTTTTGACATTATTGATCCTTGTATTTTTATTGATAGGGATAATAATGTCTGCTTATATATACACAAAACAATGTGCTAGACGGGATTGTGAACATTCTTACAATTTTGTAATCTGTTCTTTTTAATACAAACGACCCAATACAGATATAGGCAAATGATTAAATGACGAAATGACTTCTTCCACACCCATCACTACCTAGTACCATGGAAATGACCATTATGGGACGTAGGTCAATCATCCCACTTACAATGACGAATCTTTAACTCTCTCTATAGGATTAATTGCGATGTGATTTTAATTATCACAATCGTAATCGCGTGGGGTGGGGAACGGTTTGAAGAATGTACATAAGTTTGAAAGTGTATAGGAAATTAGGTAAGAATGTGTAGCTGCACGCTCTATGTGTGGTGGGGGGGAAACCGGAAGGACCGAGGGGAATAAACAACAGATGATAAGGTTAGTGAGCAGTTCGGCCGTGTAGAGTGTACTCAGAATAAAGTCGGTCTTGCCCAGTATCACCTAACTAATATGGGATTCCACATCTTGCTACGTAATAAGAAGATATGTATTAAAATTTATGTTTACCATTGCATCAGTACATCTGCAGTAGCAGCAGCGTCCTAGCAGCAGCAAAGACAACAGCACAATCTACACTTGTATTATTTGTGATATTATTTTATCATGCAATACGTTAGTCGGTTTATAATCATCACGTTGCTTGAATTTTACTATACTAGCTGTTAATTACTTATTAGTGATATCGCCATGTCCTTCGACATCTCCACGTTACAGGCAATTGATTCGGTCCATTTTTTGTGGGAGGTTCGGATTTGGAACGTATGCTGTCTATTGTGATATTCTTTTAGTATGGGTTATAGTTCCGTTAGTGTGTTGGTAATTTGAATGTAGCCCCCCCCTTGTCTAAAAAGTGTATGACGAATTGTTTGTCATCTAAGCTTTCTAGTGTTGCACAGTTCCATAACAAATAAGTGTTACGTCTGCCACTCAATCCAGTGTCTAACAAAAATGACTGATTCGATCTAGCTATGGAAGAAGGCTTTGAAAACTCTATGTAGTTATTTCATCTAATATACAATACTCGCATATTTTGTATCCAATTTTCACTTGTTACAGGCCTATCAATAGATTCAAGATGTTCTTATATGGAATCAATGAATACATACTATATTGAAAAGAATGCACTGACTGATTATTCCAGATGTCTAACAGAGAATCACTCGGTTTCATTTTATAAGACTATATACACCAAACAGAGAGATAAACAAGTTTATAAATCCAATTTTTGCAAATGGTATTTGTCTTTAACTTCCAAATATTTTTTGTAAGTGGTTTTTATGAATATGAAAAGGTATATATACAGGAAATGAAAATCCAACAGTTTTTAGACAAAAATGGGTATAATGTATCTTAGTTGATCTTTATTAGTATAAACAATGTTTAAATACTCAATCCAATGGATAGACGTATCTATCAGGCCGATAGATACCGATAAATGCAAAAGTCTCATATCCGTCCGCCATATTGTGTATACGATATCGACATCTCATCCAAACGGATGTTTTGAATCTGCAATCAAAACCACTATATAATAGATAGTTTGCTCTTACAGAAATCAGACATTTTCTTTCATACTTTTGATGTATACACCCAAGTTGTATTCACAGGTACATCTTGTTATGAATCTTCTGTTCATTGTACTCCGAAACAATTGAGTAGGGAGTGGGGAGTACCAGTGTAATTCCATGTTTTTTCCTCCACTGCAAACTGAGGGGGAAAGAGTTTGTCTTGGGGTCCTATCCAATTTGGTCTTTATACATTTTTCTCATGCTCTACATTGTGTGCTTCACTTCTGTGCAGTTCCTGTTGTGAGCTTTTAAATACAAGCTAATAGGCAATTCGCTGAACTAGCGCTTATGGGCCTTTGTTCATTTGTAGGTTGTGGTTTGGCCATCTCCCTCTTACGCGGGGATCTAATACGGTTTCCAAAAGCGTATGTTTCCTATCCACTTGGCTGTGGTAAAGTGGTGCCGCAATCTTGGCAAAGGACTGGTATGCACCCTATGATAAGATTTTATTCACACAAAACATATTTTGTCAAATGTGTGGGGACAGGTCTAATTCTATTGATCCGGTTTTGCTGCGAGCATCTATGGCGGACGCTGAGGTATACTGTATTTGATAGAAGGATAACCATCTGAATGTAATTCGGACAATATTGTTGTGGTTACAATGGTTTTGTGAATGTCATCCTGTAATAACATTATCCTCTATTTATGTAACTAATAGTTTCTTGTGAGCGCGGATGTTTCCAGCTACACAAACGATTGTGCGTATTCAAGGTTAAATCTGGTTTAAATCCATACCAATCGTAGTTAACATCGTCTTCTGCTTGATACGGGCCACCACGCGAGAAAAACGGACTACTTAACTTATTAAATATACGTTTAGTTCATGTACACTAATGTCATTTTGTATTCATAATAGCTAATTTAAGCAATTTCCTTACTACATGTTACAACTACCAATCTATAAACAACCAGTGTTGAAGGAAATAAACGTGAAGGAACGGGTAACACGCGTTTACAGTAACTATGTTCACCGTGAATTGTCGGGTCTCCAGGCATCAAAGAACGAAACCTGTGATACACTATTCCAACTAAAAATGTCCTATATTACCTGGGAACACTTTGAGGTCTGTTATTAAATGAGTCTTTAAAAAAGCTAAGGGGGCTAATAAACAATTATTTGTAGAAAAATCTTGCAACAGAGATAAACTATATCCGGTCTACCCGGATGTCTTGTTGTTATTCTCACAGATGTTAGTAAAGGGAGGGGACAACTTACGTAATCAGAGTATGAACTGTATTGGAAACGGACACCGAAAATAAATATATGGATGGACTGTGGTTTACCAGGGAGTTAAGCGGAAAACAAGATTTTTCTTAATTTATCTATATTAATGAAGAATCTGGATTTACTGTTCGTGACCCCGTGGCCACTTTGTTAATATGCAACGTTTTGGTGTGTGGATCAATCGCAGATCTTATACCAGAATAAATAAAACAGCCTATTGGTGTCGTGGTTATTAAATACATGAGTCTTCGCCCTCCTGACATTGTCTTGAGCAAACTAAATATGCGATTCACTACTTTGAAATAATAATAGCAATAGTGAGAAGAGATAACTGTCAAATTGTCTATATTAAGAGTGTCCTTATTAATGTCCATAACCATTTGGAACAAAATCCACAGGGGCACAAGGATGGAAAAAACTGTTTATTTAACACACACGCCAGTTCTAATACCTCTGCAGCTGAGTAGAATAGTTGTACGATAACAATGGGAATTATGACAGTGTGACTATGTATGGGTACTGCAGGTACTGACTTGCACCTTAAATTCATCGAGCGATCTAACAAAAGACTAGGGAAAATGCAATAAGAGTCGTGTTACCAAGCGTTTCTCGTACAGTCTGTTACTATATGATGGGTATCTCATCCATGGGAGAAAATAGCTAAACTCTGGCTACGCAACAGTTGTGATGTTAAACCTTATCAAGAGTGCAACTGTCAGTAAAAACAAGCACAAATTTCAAATATGGATGTGACGCAAATGTGTGCGTTACAGGAACGGACTGGATAATTGGATGTGGCAATCTACTCCACAAAAACAAAAGCGAAAAGGGGGGTCTTAATGACACTAACAATTTTTGTGCTAAAATGTGATCGTCCCATGATCACAAACAACTGTAAACATCTTAGTGTGTAGAATATCTGCAATTGCGAAAATTATTTGTCTTCAGTTGTTCCAAAGTTCACATGGACACAGATAGTCTGTCCTCTGTGTGTGATTCTGTGTAATTAAAAGGATATAATTGCATTACATTGTGTAGAACACTGTATACGAGGGTTTCTGACCACCAACTCGACACAAAAATTGAGAGGTAGTCATAGTTATTAGGAAGCTGATTACGTCGTCCAATGAAATAAGAGACTTTGCGCTGTTTGATTCGATACTACAGAACCTAGACCAATGTTCGGAAACTGGGAAACTCTTAATCTCACCATTTCATGTTGAGAGTTTAAGATCAAAACTTACATCTACCATTGAAGCCACTATGATGAGAAGCACATAGTTGTAAGCCCAATATTCGTGGTTAACAGGAGTGAACAGAACTAGAGGAAAGGAATAGAATAAGAATTTAATCTTATTTATTGTGTATATGTTCCTGAATACACCAGCTGGCTCAATTGAAGAAAAGTGCAACATGTACAAAGGAAGTGACTAAGGCTAGGATAGAGGATCATATTCTCGATGCAGTGATATGGTTCGTAGACCTATTGACGTGTAGTGTTCGTGAGTGATGCTTTATTAGGGCATAATCACATAATAAAAATAGGTTCTCGTCAGATTAGTCAAGCGATTTGTAGGGCGTCGCCTTTGTCAGGTGACCATATATGTTGTAATGAGATTAAAAAGGAAGGGAAATCTTGTTAGGTATTATAGAGTAAAGTATGATTAGACGTCGTTGAAATTGTCATTCCGTTTGAATATAGTCGTGGGCAGACAACGTTGATATAGATATCGAAACAGTAACTTTCACTGTATAGATATTATAATGTAAATGTCAGACACCTGTTATTATACTAGCACATAAACGATAATTGTAAACAGAAAAGCAAACAACAGCGAATCCGATTAGTTTTAACAAGTCATTTTCGCGTTTTTTGTTTTTGACGGGGTCCGTTCTGTAAACAGGTATTACATACTAAGTTGATTAATTAATAATCAGTTACTTAGTCGTCTAAATGGTCCTAGCTGTTAAATAGTACCTTAATCAGAACGAACTAAAACAAACAAATTACCTTTGATGTATAATAAGTTAATTTTGCATCTGAAGCGAATTTTTACGCACGTTTGACTGAACTGGTCGTGTTTTCGACCGATACAAATGCCAAATATGAAAGGCATGCTCACTAATATTGTATTTAGTTATTATAATATTCACGTCACGATACGTACGTACAATATCACATTTGACATTACACCGTCGACAGATATGGTTCGCCGAATTTACGACTAAATTTGCAATGGTATGGTTTGATTATGATATGGAAATCTTTAGACAATTATTGATCGTTTGGAAAAAAGGAGGAAGAAAGGATAAGACATCTGCTAAACGTAAGAGTCAGACGAGATAAAAGCGGCACGAGGAGGCGGCAATCCAAAGGAGGAAAGAAAAGGAAAAAACAGAGGTACGTCTATAATTATCAGTCCTATATTCAATTGAAATATACATTAATTGAGTTTTCAAATATACAGATTATTAATACAATAATATTGTTTATGTTTAATTTTGTAATCATTTAGAAACGGACAGAAAGTAGAAGAGACAGAGAGGAGAAGGATTTTAAACTCTTCTCAAATTGAAAAAAGACGACATTCGGAAGAAGCGGGGAAGGCTGCCCGAAAAAAAGAAGGGCTGAAGCGAAAGAGCGGAGCAGTATCCGCTAAAACAGAAACAAAGAATTTGAGGGTATTGATATATAATATACATTTTTACTTTTAATTATATTCTATTTATTCATTTTAATTCAATGTGTGATTTCACGCATGAGTAATCTAGAACTTTTTTTTTTTCCGCATTTTCAGTAAACAGCGTAAAACATGAGTGAGAGAAAGTATCAGAAGAGAGATTTACTGAGGAAGAATAATGCAGGTAAGGAATATGTACGCCAATAGGGGAGGCCTCACTGCCTTAAACAAAGGTGGCTAAGAAATTACTAAGAAAGAGGTTTAGAGGGGCTAAGCAGCCAAACGTGCATTAAAAATTTATTAAGAGGAGTTTACATTGGAATTGATTTATGTATGTTCATTATAAATATTTAAAATTACGCTGAATAGACCTACGTCGATATTAGATATGTTCTCATTTCTTTGTTCTTTTTTTAATTTTTAGCAAGTCTAGGATCGGAGTGATACAACTCGAAGTGTCAACTCAGAGGTTGAAATCCTGCAGCTAATACGAAGCGGTCGGATGCTAGGTTTGGTTAATCGTGTAGTGTGTACATTTATTCGTTTTTATATTGATACTTTCGTGATATTTGTTTGTTTTTATTTTTTTTCTATTGTATCTTATTTCATCTATATATATATTATAGTAATACTATAATAATATATATATTTTTATTCAAGAAGCCTAAGGAATAGAGGAAGAAGCTTCGAAAGAAATAAGTAAGAAAGAGTGAATAAGAACAGAGAGGCGAAAATAAATGACAAAAGGAGAGTTAAGGGTATTATTCTGTGAATTACAGCGATGTACACACACCACTACAAACACACACACTCAGTTTTTTTACTCCAGCGATAACGTAGCACGTATGTTCGGTGCACGTCTCCGTGAAGCATCTAGACAGATGTTATTAACTATTTGTTTTTTTTTATAATTTTTAAGAATTGAAATTACAGCCCACGTTGAAAAGGAAAGGGGGCGGGTTTTGGGGATTGGGGGTAGGTATCAAAACAGGGAAGAAGTGAGAAGGATAATAAGAAAGGGGGGAAATGAATACTCGGAAAAGAAAGAAAGGTAAGGGAAGGGGGTAAAATAAAGAAGAAAAATAAGGAGGAAAAGGGGAAAAGGGAGGAAAAAGCGAGGGAAAAAAGAGGAAAAAGGGAAAAAAAAAGGGGGAAGTGAGGAAATAGGAGAAGGGTAGATAGGTAAAAAAATTAATTACGGTTTTCTAAATAGCTGTCCTTGGCTAGAGTACTGACGCACACTGCAAGTGTGAAAGTGTAAATCGAAAATAGTAGTAGACTTGGACTGAGCCTAAAAGGGGGGGGGCGGCACGCGGGGGAGGGGGGCAGGTGGGGGTGGCACACTGCCTCAGGGCTGGGGGGCATCTGGGCGGGGGGTCACCGGGCAAAAGGGGGGGCTCTGTTCAGTGCCTCTCGAAACGGAATGATAAGAAATCACTGGTCATTTTTGTGGGGGGGTTAGATACATGTTTTTGATAAAAGACGACTGACGTATTTAAAAAGACTTCATTTTTAGAACAGAAGACAATTATGCAAAAACCGATCAAATCCTGACAAGTGGCCCCGAGAGAGACCGAGGGACAGAAAGTTTCTTGGGCCTTTCTTAGATCTTAAACGAATGTATAATAACAATCTTAAAAAATGGATCATCGTCGTGGGCACAATGTACAAGACCAATTATAATTTCCCCATAAAAGGAGCTCTCAATAGATGACTCCTTGAGGGTCTATTATTAAAGGAGCTAATATATTTACGCGCCAGCAAGCACTCACCTACAAAATCATTCAATAATCTGAAGTTATTTTTCCTTTTGGATTCGCATCGACTTGAACGATTCGCGTCGAACGGGAGAAATGAGGATTTCTATCAAATTTCACAACCGATTAACTGTTCTTGAGATCAAAGCCCGTAGTTCGATCGACTATTTACGCGCGAAGTCATAACGACGTTTAATCGACCAGAAGCTCAGGGAGAAGACGGACATACTTACTGACTTAACTTGTTTGTACAGAGAAACTTCTCGAACAAAATGGGCGGGTATATCGCGTGACGAACGTACGCTGGACGGGTTGTGCGCGGATCTGGCTAGTCCCTTAGGCGCTCCAGTTAAACGTCTACCATATTATTTCATCGGGAACTGCGTTCGGTTCATGTAAACGCTTAAGCGCATGGATCGAATGTAGGGTCGGCCGTTTTTCCGTGTAATATGTGTATGTTTCGTTGCCTCGCTTACGAACGCGTTCGCGATACAAAGAAGATCGAGAGAACCGCTCAGCAGCTGTTTGGCGACTATGCCAACGGCAGGTATAGTTCGGAAACGTACCCTGGCACGCCCATGTCGGAGATCGGTAAAGTCGAGCGTCATTTCTCGGTCAGCATCAACGTGTTCCAGTTGAATGAAAACGGCGAAGTTACTTTTGTTAGGCGAAGCTCCGAACGTCACGAGCGCGTGGTGAATCTCAATTTGTTTGAAAACCATTTGAGTTTCATCAAAAAACTGAACACGTATAGCAAGAAATACAGATGCCGAAGCTGTGACAAACTGTTTACTTCCGCGTTTCTGGTAAACCGGCACGAGAAAACATGCGAAACGGCGATAAAATTCGTGTACCCCGGCGGTTATCACTCGGTTGCTGCGACTGTGCACGAGCAGTTAGAGAACCTTTCGGGTTTATTGTCTCACAGATGCCGATGACAGACATTACCTATTTCATTAGACTATGACGCTTGAGGCGATGCTGCCAAAAAGTGACAGATACATACAGGACCACTTTCCGATATCTTGTAGCATTTGCTCTAACGTACCGGGCTACGAAGCTCCGCACTGCATCATATGACGAAAAAAATAACCAGCGATCTAGTGGACGAAGTTTGTTGACTATCTGAACTGACATTCTACTCGAAGCTGTCGATAGCCGAATGACTGACCGATTTAGGGCAACATACCTTGCAAAGCGATGGACGAGGAAATTAGGTGGACGTGACGACGATGACGACGACAATGATGACGAAATACCGACGGACCAGATACAGAAGACCGACAGATGAAGCG